>NW_027555958.1:113510718-113734428 GCF_003287225.1 Phascolarctos cinereus | reverse complement strand
CACTAGTATAGTTTTGCTGTCTATTTCTTCCTGTAACTCCCTGAACTTCTCCTGTAAGAATTTGGATGCTATACCATTTGGTGCATATATGTTTAGTAATGATATTACTTCATTGTCTATGGTGCCTTTTAGCAGGATGTAGTTTCCTTCCTTATCTCTTTTGATTAGATCTATTTTTGCTTTTGCTTTGTCTGAGATCAGGATTGCTACCCCTGCTTTTTTTACTTCAGCTGAGCATAATATATTCTGCTCCAGCCTTTTACCCTGTATGTGTCACTCTTTTTCAAATGTGTTTCCTGTAAACAACATGTTGTAGGATTATGGTTTTTAATCCATTCTGCAATCCATTTCCGTTTTATGGGAGAGTTCATCCCATTCACATTCACAGTTATGATTACTATCTGTGTCTTTTTCTCCATCCTTTTCCCCCTTTATGCTTTTCTTTCTCCTTTTTCCTTTCCCCCTTCACTAGTGTTTTGCTTTTGACCACCGCCTCCTTCAGTCCCTTCCCCTTTTATTATCCCTTTCCCTTTTCTTCCCCTTTAGTCTTACTGCTTTTTCCCTCCCTTTTCTTTCCCCCCTCCCTTTTCTTTTCCCTTTTCCCTCCTACTGCCTATAGGGCAAGTTAGATTTCTATACCTAACTGATTATACCCTTCTTATGCCCTTCTTGAGCCAAATCTGATGAGAGTAAGGTTCAAACAATGCTCCCCCCCCTTCTTTCCCTCTGCTGTAATAGGATTTTGTGTCTTTTCCTGTAATGTAATTTACCCTTGTCTGCCTCCTCCTTTCTCAGTACATTTTCTAAGATCAGATTGATCCACTTATTTGGATCCATTTAACCCACTTGATTAGATTTTTTTTATCATTACAAAAGTCAACTAATATCTACCCTCTTTACGTATACTCCTGTAACAAGGTATAGTAACAATACAGTTCTCAAGGGTTGCAAGTCTCATATTCCCTTGTAGGGGTTTAAACAGGTCCCCCCCCCATTAACAACATATTGTATCCTTCTGTCCCATTTACCTTTTTAAGTCCTTCTTGAGTCCTGTACTTGAAGATCAAATTTTTTGTTGAGCTCTGGTCTTTTTATCAGGAAAGTTTGGAAGTCTCCTATTTCGTTGAATATCCACCTCCTCCCTTGAAAAATGATGCTCATTTTTGCTGGGTAATTGATCCTTGGCTGCATTCCAAGCTCCTTTGCCTTATGGAATATCATGTTCCATGCCCTGCGGTCTTTTAATGTAGAAGCTGCAAGGTCCTGTGTAATCCTGACTGTGGTTCCATGATATTTAAATTGTTTCTTTCTGGCTGCTTGCAGCACCTTCTCTTTCATCTGGTAATTTTGGAATTTTGCTATTATATTCTTGGTGTTGTCAATTTGGGATCTCTTTCAGGTGGTGATCTGGATTCTTTCTATGGTTATTTTCCCTTCTGGTTCTAGGACTTCTGGGCAGTTTTCCTTTATGATTTCCTGAAAGATACTGTCCAGGCTCTTTTTTTCATCATGATTTTCAGGTAGTCCAATAATTTTTAAATTGTCTCTCCTGAGTCGATTTTCCAGGTCGGTTGTTTTACTGATGAGGTATTTTACATTTTCATCTATTTTTTCATTTTTTTGTTTCTGTTTGACTGATTCTTGCTCTCTCATAGAGACATTAGTTTCCATTTGTCCAATTCTAGTTTTTAACAGATTGTTTTCTTCTGTTAGTTTTTGTACTTCCTTCTTCAACTGGCCAATTGTGTTTTTTAGGGACTTGTTTCTTCAGTACTCTTCTGTTAGTTTTTGTCTTCCTTCTTCAATTGGCCAATTGTGTTTTTTAGGGACTTGTTTTCTTCAGTGTATTTTTTTCCAATTGGCCAATTGTATTTTTGAAGGACTCTTTACCTCTCTCATTTGACTATTAAAATCCTTCTTGAGCTCTTCTAAGAAGGCTTTTTGGGCTTCAGACCAGTTCATATTCCCTTTTGTTGTTGCAGATGTGGGTTTGTTGACAATGTTGTCCTCTTCAGAATTTCTGTCTTGATCTTCACTCTTCTCATAATATGAATCTATGGTACGTTTCTTTTTACTCATGGTGTTTCTTTATTCCCTGGCCTTTAAAGAGATTGAGCTCTCCTGCTGGGGAACAGAGGGTACTGACCCAAGCTTCTTGTGTTGGGAGCCTAGGTCTTGGTCACTGGCTTTGTGCTGCTGGGCCTCTTATGCTGGCAATTGGAGGCTGTAGGTTTCTGGCAGCTTACCTTGTGTTGGGCTGGAATCAGCAAGGCTGGAACTTTCAGGCAATTCTAGGTTGCCTGCTTCCTTTCCTTTAGCTTTCTTCAGCTCCTTTTAGATGGGCTGCAGGGTGTTTATCTGCCTGGGGCCCCTGCAGTGTTGTCTCCCTTGTTTCTGCTAATGCACTGGGAGATTCCTTTGTAGTGCGAGGCACCTGGTGGTTTTCTGAGCTGGTTTCCACCGGTTCCCCCCCCTCACTGAGGCACTCGAGGTCCAGGTGTTGGTGTTTGCCTGCTCTACCACCTGGGCTTCAGGATTTCTTCACAATTGGAGGCTGCAGGGCTCCAGCTCACCTGGTGTTGGGTTGGAATCAGCAAGGCCGGGGCTTTAGGAAGCCTTTAGGTTGTTTCTTCACCTCCTTTCAGATGAATGCCAGGGTACTTATCCTGGGGCCCCTTGTAGTTCTGCTTCCCTTATTTTTGCTGAGGCATTGGGAGACCCGTTTGCTTGGCTGCTGCACTTCTGCTCCCCGTCTTTCTTCTAGTTCAGGTGTTCCAGGGTTTTTTTTGGGGTGATATTTTCTGGGTTTTCAGAGGTTGATAGGGGAGAGTGAGAGTGACTATCTTTTCACTCCAGCATCTTGGCTCCCAGAAGTGGAAGTTTACATCGTTCATTTTCTGAGGCAAAAATAGAAGGCCAGAGAAATTAAATGACTTGTTCCAAACCACACTGTTAGCAATATATAGACCTGTCATTTAAACCAAAATATTCTCACACCAAATATTTTCCAGTGTACTATGATATAGAAAGAAAGAGGAAAGGAAAGAAAGAAAAAGGAAGAAGGAAGGAAGTAAGGAAGGAAGGAAGGAAGGAGAAGGAAGGAAGGAAGGAAGGAAGGAAGGAAGGAAGGAAGACAAGAAATTATTGAGGGACTGGCTGTCATCTCAACCTCCTGTTCTACTCACTGTTGCTTCTAGTTTTATTTGTCAAGTAGGTTCATAACAATTTACTTTACTGGAAGACAGGAAGATAAGAAAGAAGAAAGAGGAAAGGAAGGAGCAAAGAAAAGAGAAAAGAAGGAACAGAAGGAAAAGAATAGAGAAGAAAAGAATAAAGGGAGCTAGAAAGGGAGAATACAACAGGAGAGTTAACAGTCATATCAGGAGAGAAGAGGGGAAGGGGGAAAGGAAAATAAAACTTGGAGAAGAAGCAGTGAAATCTCTGGTTCAAAAGTTCTGGCTAATTTAATCACTATTTTGCATTATTCTAAATAATATTTTTCTATTGTTTCCCAGAAAGCTTGAACAAATTATATATTTTTTAGCAGAAACAAATTAGCATTAATGTTTACCTATGGTTTCCCCAACAATGACTTTTCTAAACTCTTGCTATCTTTGCTTAACTTGGAAATTGTGAAATGTTGTCTCTGTTTAGTTGAGTTTTATTTCTTTAAATCTTAGTTATTTTTTTATGTCCGAAGGGCTATAAAACTGTGCATACACTTCGATCAAGCAATGCCAATGCTAGATCTGCATCCCAAAGAGATAAAAAAGGGGAGGAGAGTTATTTAAGAATTAGAACTTTAGGGGATGTCCATAATTTAGGGAATTGCTAAACAAGTATTGGCTTATGATTTTAATCTACTCTACTATAGGAAATGATGAACAGGCAGTTTTCAGAAAAATATGGAAAGTCTTACATCAACTGATGCAAAGGAAAATGACCAGAACATGGAGAACAGTATACACAGTCACAACAACATTGTACAGTGACCAACTCTGAATGACAACTATTCTCAGCAATTCAATGATCTAAAAAAATTCCAAAGAAATCATGATGAAAAATGCTGTCTACCTCCAGAGAAAGAACTAATCCAATACCCTATCTTTAAACCTATGACAATTTTTTTTGTCAGACTCATTGTTTTTTTCTTTCAGTTTTTGTCTAATAAAGAATATCTTCCACTGTTTATCGTGTTCTTTGACTTACTGAACATCAGACTGTTGTGTGCGTTTTTTTTCTGGGTCTTCCTTATCTACTCTACTCACATGATCTACTTTTATTTAGTAATAGATAATTTTGGAAGTTACTGCTTTCTAACATAATTTGGAAAATGGTAGCACTATATTCCATTTTCTGCTTTTTCATTAACAAATTTTATTTGTTACACAAATTTTTTATTATTTAATCTAATTTTATAAATGGAATAGACACTAATTCTATAAAGTAATTTTATAGTGTGATTTAAACTATGTTAGGAATGGTTCTGGAATGAGCACTTAATAGCCCCAAATTCTGCAAGTCTCTTATTTTTATGAGAATTAATTTGTAATTTTATCTACATAAGTTTTGAGTGTTTCTCTGTCAGGTAACTCCCAGGTAATTAATGCATTTTGAAGCTATTACAAATTGAATTTATCTTCCTATATCTCCTGGATTTTGTTAGTAATATAGAGAAAGACAGATGTGGATGTTCTTGTTATCTTTATATTTTTCTTAAACATTAATTATATCATTAAAATGATAGTTTAGTTAAGCTATCCCATATTCTATAAATAATTATAATTTTGTCTCCTCAGGTCCAGATTTTCCTTATTTTTCTTTCTATCATGATTTATGTATCATTACATCTAGCATTCTAGCACCATACCATGCAATTAATGGAAATAATTTGGGTCCTTACTTTACTCATAATCTTAAAATGTTTCATTGATGATATTTTCTATTTTTCAAAAAGATAAAATTATTATCACTTTTCAATGGCTCCTTTGTAACCCTGTTGCTTGCTAAGAGAACACTCAGTTCTAACAAAAAGTAAAAGCAAAAAAAAAGTCAACATATTGGTCATGCAAAAAAAAAAAGTGTACTTTTAACATTATGTCTGCTGAAGGGTGGGATACAGACTTCACCCTTAGTCTTCAAAGGATATGATTCCTCACTGTACTAATCCATGTTTTATATTCTTTTAATGCTATTATTCTTTACATTATTATGATCATTATATACATTATTCTCCTGGTTCTGTTTAGTTTACTCTCCTTTAGTTCTACATATTCTTAAATTGCTCCAAATTTTACATATTCATAAAAGATTATGGCACAATAATATTCCATTATAATCATTACTATCTATCAATCAACAAATATTTGTCAAGTGAGGCATATATGACAAAATGAAATACTCCATATTCTCAAGAAACTCATATAAAAATAAAATGCACTTATATTAGTATATACAAAAAAAATTACAATTTGTTCAGCCATTCCACAATCACTGATATTGCTTTCCTCCCAATTCTTTGTCACAACAAAAGTAGTTGTATTATGGAAATATCAATGATAGTTGCCATCTAGAGACAAAAATAAATGTGTGTGTATATGTATTTGTGTATAGTTACAATTTTTGTAGTAGTAAGATAGTTGTATGTATGTGTGTATGTATGTATGTATGTATGTATCTATCTATCTATCTATCAACTTTTCCTTCTGTAATTGAATTCCTTGGGGTTTACACCTAGGAGTATTGTTATCAGGTCAAAAGGTAAGAAGAGTTTAGGGAATCACTCATTATTATTATAGATAGTTTTTTTCCCCTACTTCAACAATAATGAGAGTAACTGTCTTCCAACAGCATCTTTCACATTTAACATTTTCATCTGTTCTCATCTTTGATAATTTAACAAGTATAAAGTGAAAGATCAAAGTCATTTTAATTTGCAAGTATCTTATTATTAATTATTTGGAGCATTCTTTAACTGTATTGTTGACAGCTTACATTTTGTTTTCTTTGGAAAACTGCCTATCCATAACCTTTGACCAATTTTCAACTCAAGAGTACTTATTCTTACATACTTGCATTTATTTCTATTATATTTTGTCAATCAGACTTTTGTCAAAGGCTTTCCTCCCAATTGCTGATCACGTACTTTTTATAAGTGAATTCTTGTCCTTAAAGATGCTTTGTAAATTAAAGTAACTGAAATTACCTATTCTCTTTTTTCACTTCTAAATATTATTTCATTAACAATTCTCACCCTAGCCACAGTTAAAGGATTTCTTAAAAACCAAATCAAATGGGCCTTTAAAAATTTTTTAGCTTTCTTATTCTCTCTGCAACATTTGACTCTATCAATCCCCCATGCTCCTTGACACTCTCTTCTCTCCTGGTTTTTATTCCTCCCTATTTGAACACTCAATATCTTTTGCTAGATATTCATCCAGTAGCCTACAGCCACTATGAATGTCCAAGAACGCTGTTGTGGGCTCTTTTTTGTTCTCCCTCTATAATATGTTGCTTAGTGATCTCATTATATCCAAAAGATTCAATTATCATCTCTGTGCTGATGATTCCCAGTTTTTCTATCCAGCCCTAACATCTCTCCAGATGTGCAGTTTGGATTTGAAATCAGGTCTTCATTACTCTAGAACCAGGGCTGTATCCATTGAGCCATCTAGGTTTCTTCAAACTATTGTAAACTATAATAAGTGCTATATAATGTAATAAACTACACCGCTTTCTGTTTCTCACACAAGAAAAATTTCTCAACTCTTAAGTATTTTCATTGTCTTCCTCCCATGCCTGACACTCTCTCCCATCTAATCTATTTCTTCTAGATTCCCTAGCTTCCTTCAATTCCAAGCTGAAATCCAGCCTTCTACAAGAAGACAAGAAGCCTCTTCTGTTCTGACTTTTGATGTCTGTGTCTTTCCTTTTATTATCTCCCATTTAGCCAACATGCCCATTAGACTTCAAACTCACAGAAAGTAGGGGCTATTTTATTTCTCTTTCTTCATATTACTAGTACTTAGCATATTATCTATCATATAGCTGACACTTAATAAACATTTGTTAATTTAATGACCATTTTCTATGATGCAATATTTTATATTTAGATAGTGTATTCATTTGGAGCTCATTGTAATAAATTTTATATAATGTTCTAAATCTATTACCAAATTGCTTTCCAATTTTCTTAGCAATATTGTTACTTCAGACATTCTTTTCCCCTAGCAGTTACTCCCTGTTTATTTATAAACACTAAGCCACTGTGTTGAGTTGCTTCTGGTACTTGTTAATGGGGGATGCTTCATTGTTCATTTTTTCTGTTTTTAACTAGTATGAAATATTTTATATGATTACCTGTTTATGGTAATATTATGCTTTCTTCTTTACTAATGTAATTGTTTTCCTTCATATTCTTAAAAGTTTGTTGCTCCAGTTGAATTTGTTATTATTTTATTGAGTTCTCTGAAGAAACTCCTTGATGTTTTTATTCACATGGCACCATTTCTACTTATTTTACATAGGTAAGATCCTCATTTTTTCTATATTTCTGTGATAGAATAATAAACACATATTTCTGTAAGTCATGTTTATCTTCCTCTATTTCTGAAAGAGGTGTGTGTGTGTGTGTGTGTGTGTGTGTGTGTGTGTGTGTGTGGTGTTTTATACTCAGTCTTGCTGGGTAGGTGATTCTTGGTTGTAATCCTATATCCTTTGCCCTCCAGAATATTATATTCCATACCCTGTGATCCCTTAAGGTAGAAGGTGCTAACTCTTGTGTTATCATGATTGTGTTTCCACAATACTTGAATTGTTTCTTTCTGGTCGCTTGTGATATTTTCTCCTTGACCTGGGAACTCTGGAATTTGGCTACAATATTCCTAGGAGTTTTCCTTTGGGGATCTCTTTCAGGAGGTAATTGGTGGATTCTTTCAATTTCTATTTTGCCCTCTGGTTTTAAAAGGTCAGGGTAATTTGCTTTGATAATTTCTTAAAAGATGATGTCTAGACTCTTTTTTTTAATCATGGCTTTCAGATAGTCCAATAATTTTTAAATGATCTCTCCTGGATATATTTTCCAGGTCAGTTATTTTTCCAATGAGATACTTCAAATTGTTTTCTAATTTTTCATTCTTTTGGATTTGTTTTACAGTGTCTTGAATTCTCACAAATTCACTAGCTTCCAATTGCTCTATTCTAATTTTTAAGGAAGTGTTCTCTTCAGTAAGCTTTTGGATTTCCTTTTCCATTTGGCCAATTTTTCTTTTTAGGGCATTTTTCTCCTCATTGGCTTTTTGGACCTCTTTTGCCATTTGGGTTAGGCTATTTTTTAAGGTGTTACTTTCTTCAGTATTTTTTTGTGTCTCCTTTAGCAAGCTATTGATTTTTTCATGATTTTCTTGCATCACTCTCATTTCTCTTCCCAATTTTTCCTCTACTTCTCTTACTTGCTTCTCAAAATACCTTTTGACCCTTCTAAGGCCTGGGACTGATTCATATTTTTCTTGGAGGCTTTGGATGTAGGAACTTTGACTTTGTCGTCTTCTTCTGGTTGCATGTTTTGATTTTCTTTGTCACCAAAGTAAGATAATATAATCTGTCTCTTTTTCTGAGGTTTTCTCATGATCCCAGCCAATTACTTGAGTTTTAAACTCTCTGTTAAGGTAAAAGTCTGCTTCCAATGTGGAGAACCCAAGCTTCGGGTGTTTGTATAACTATTTTCAGAGATACTTCTAGGTGCCTGTAAATTTTACGTTCTTCCAAGATGGTATGATAAGGGGCAAATTGTTTTCTCCTTTCCTGGCCTGTGCTCTGATCTATGAGTGGCCAGAAGCCCTGTTTTCTGTCTCGGAACTGTGAGAAGGGTTTCCTCTTCACAGACATTATAAGCTCCGCCACGCCAGCACTCCTCCTTGCCCCAGGACTGCCACCCAGAAATGTGACCCAAATCCAAGCATGTGCAAAGCAAGAGATTCCTGCCTTAGCACTGGCAAAGAGATGCCTGCAATCCCCCTCTGATCAGCCACCTCAGTCTGTGGACCAGAAGCTAAGGAAGCAGCCACTGTCCTGGGTCCACACTCAGGAAGTGAGGCTGAGACCTAGCTTCTCTCTCACAGCAGAAACAGATTTTTTCCACTAACATTCTATGTTTTCTTTGGTGTTCAGGGATTGAGAAGTCTGGAAAACACCACAGCTGCCTGCAATTCAGTCCTCTGAGACCTGCTCCAGGTTAGCTTCTCCTGGTTTTTCTTAGTAATATGCATACTGGTTGAATGTTTTGTGGCTAGCCTGCCTCCTTGTTGACATTACTAATTGCTTCAGGTATTTCTGGTTTGTTTTTGTTGTTGTTGTTGTTTTAAATCTCTGGGATTCTCTAAATAAATCACAATAATAGAAATCATTTTGCCTCCTTCCTTCCTATCTGTATTCTATTGTTTTTGTTTTCCTTGTGGTGTAGCTATCATGTATCGAATATTATCAAATGAGTGGTAACAGAGAACAGTCTAACTTTATTTTTTTAACTTATTGTCTAAAATTTTCATATTCTACTCAAGCTCTTAATTTTAGATTGATGCTGCTGATTTTATATACACACATACACACACACGTGTGTGTGTGTGTGTGTGTGTGTGTGTGTGTGTGTGTATGTGTGTACTGGCAGCTAGATGGCATGGTAGTAGAGCACCAAGTGTGGAGTCAAGAAGACCTGGGTTCAATGCAGCCTCAGACACTAACAAGCTATGTGATCCTGGGCAAGTCACTTATCTTGTGTTTGCCTTAATCCACTGGAGAAGGAAAGGGCAAATGATCCCAGAATCATTGCCTAGAAAAACCCAAGTAGAATCACAGAGTTGGGCACTCCTGAAATGATTAAACAATACATATATACAGAAACTCTGTGCGTGTGTGTGTGTCTGTGTGTCTGTGTGTCTGTGTGTAAAATCCCAATGCAAGTCCCCAAGACTCATTTCTAGGTCTTGAATAACTTGCATTCTAGATAAATAGCATTTCATACTAAAAGTTCTTATTTTCATCTGAGAGGAAATCATGTACAATTCAATTATAGTTTGCATCTGATTGATTCCATTATTTTTTATAAGGTTGTGGGTAAGGACTTTCTTTAGAGAACATGTAGTAAATAAAAGCAAGATAACATAACTCTTTCAAAACTGGTGCTTCATCATGGATTTTAAAAATAAAAGCACTATATTGAATAATGGTCAAGAAAATTCAAGAAAAAACTATAGTAACTGCAGTAAATCCCAGTATCTCACAAAAAGACAGACAGACTGACAGACATTAAGGAAAGGGTCCAGGAAGAAAAGTACACCTTAGACAGGTTTTTCATTGAAGCCATTCCACTCTGGAACCAACGTCAAAGGGAGATAAGCTAAGAATTATCATGCTGCTTGAAAACATCTACCATTTAAAAAGCTTAAATAGAAACAAGATTCATTTGGAAGAAAAAAAGGTCCAGAATATCAAGGGAACTAATGAAAAGAAATGCAGGGGCAGGTGGCCTAGCTATTCCAGATCTCAAATTGTATTATAAAGTAGTAATCATTAAAACTGCTTGGTACTGGCTAAGAAACAGAGTGGTGAATTGGTGGAATAGGTTAAATATGAAAGACACAGTAGTCAATGACTACAGTAATTTATTATTTGATAAACACAGAGAACCCAGCTTCTGGGATAAGAACTCACCCTTTGAAAAAAAAATCTGCTGGGAAAACTGGAAAAGAGTATGGCAGAAACTAGGCATAGACCCAAATCTCACACCATATACCAGAATAAAGTCAAAATGGGTTCATGATTTAGATATAAAGCCTGATACCACAAGCAAAGAGGGAGAGCAAGTAATAGTTTACCTCTCAGATGTATGGAGAACAGAAGAATTCATGACCAAAAAAGAGATAGAGAACATTACAAAAAGCAAAATGAATAATTTTGATTACATCAAATTGAAAAGTTTTTGCAAAAACAAAGCCAACACAACTGGGATTAGAAGGATGGTAAAATATTGGGAAAGAATTTTTACAACCAGTCTCTCTGATAAAGGCCTCATTTCTAAAATATATAGAAAATTCAGTCAAGTTTATAAGAATACAAGCCATTCCCCAATTGATAAATGGTCAAAGCGTATGAACAGGCAGTTCTCACATGAAGAAATTAAGGCCATTGATAGTCACATGAAAGAATGCTCTGAATCATTATTGATTAGAGAAATGCAAATCAAAACATCTCTGAGGTACCACATCACATCTGTCAGATTGGCCAACATGACAAAACAGGAAAATGATAAATGTTGGAGAAGATGTGAGAAAGTTGGAACACTGATGCATTGTTGGTGGATTTGTGAAAAGATCCAATTATTTTGGAGAGTAATTTGGAACTATGCCCAAAGGGCTATAAAAATGTACATACCCTTTGACCAGGCAATAGCACTTCTAGGGCTATATCCCAAAGAGATCATACAAATGGGAAAAGGACCCACATGTACAAAAATATTTACAGCAGCTCTTTTTGTGGTGGCAAAGATTTGGAAATTGAAAGGATGGTCATCATTTGGGGAATGTCTGAAAAGTTGTGGTATATGAATGTAATGTAATACTATTGTGCTATAAGAAATGATGAACAGTCTGAATTCAGAAAAACCTGGAAAGACTTGTATGGTGTGATGCTGAATGAAATGAGCAGGACCAAGAGAATGCTGTACACAGTAACAGCCACGTTGTGCGATGACTAATATTGATAAACTTAACCCTCCCTAGCAATACAAGGATCTAAGACATCTCCAGAGACCTCATGATGGAAAATGCTATCCACATCCAAAGAACCAGGAAAGTTGAATTGCTATTTTTTTTATTCTCTTCTGTTGAGTTTCGTTTCCTCTTTCTGATGGTTCCTCCAATTGCTTTTAATTTTTGCTTATAACACCACTAATGTGAAAATATGTTTAATAGGAATGTAAATGTATAGCCTATATCAGATTCTGTGCCATTTTGGGGAGGGTAGTGGGGAGGAAGGGGGAGAAAAATTTTAAACTCAAAAGAATATGGAAGTGATTATTGATGAATAAAAATAAATTAATAAAAAACCGATATATTAATTTTTAAATAATTAATGAAAATTGCCTTGATGTATTAGAAGCAGAATGCATGAATTATTTCCTGAAAGAAACATGGGGGGGAAAAAAAAACTTCTAGGAATGATATTGCCAAAACCCAGAGCTAGTTCCTTCTATGATACTAATATTATCTTCTATCTAAACCAAAGAGCAACAAATCGGGAAAGAAAACTATAAACACATCTTCAATGAATATCACAGTAAAAATTTAAGACAAAATATTAGTAAAGAATTAATCAGTCAATAAGCACTTATTTGATACCTACTATGTGCCAAACAATGAGCTAAATGTTAGGGATGTAAATAAAGGTCTCTTTGCCCTGAAAAAAGCTCTGAATGTAATGAGGAAGACAAAAAGTAAACAAATATATACAATAAAAAAAACTTTAAACAGGATAATCAGGAAATAATTAACGATAGGAAGGTACTAAAATTAAGGCAATTGGGAGCTTCCTGTAAAAGATGGTTTTTTTAGTTGGCACTTAGAGAAAATCAGGAAATCCATAAGTCAGATATGAGAAGTGTCTATAGCAACATATCTTCATATGTATGTGTGTGTGTGTGTGTGTGTGTGTGTGTATATATATATATATATATGTATGTAATATGTGTGCATGTATATATGTGTGTATGTATACATATGTGTTTATTTGTATATATTTACACACACATATATATGCATACCTGTGTATAGATCTATTTATTTATCTGTACATATGTATAGATATGCATATATACATATACATATACACATATATGAGTGTATCTTTATACACATATTTGGAGATGGAGATGTATATATGCATATGTGTGTATCTATGTATGCATATGTGCATTAATGTCGCTATAGATATTTCTCATATGTGTCTTCTGGATATATGTGTGTGGGTACACATACATACATATACATATATACATACATATACATATATTGCTCAGATAGGATTTATACTAGGAATGCAATATTGGTTCAATATTAGAAAAACTATAAACATCGATGGTACATGTTAATTTTAAAATCATAGATTTTCTTCAATAGATGTATACATAAGTAACCCTTGAGGCAACTAAAATTAATTGAAACAATAATTTTAGCAGAGCAGCAGAATGTAAATGGTAGTTTTCTATCCACTATCCTCTCATAAGAAATATAAAGTACTCAAATATTCCATTATGCTCCCTGTCCTGCTCCAGAACATAAAGCCTCTTTGTAGGATTCTAAATAGCTACTTTGCATTCACCTTGGACCTCCCTTCCCTAGCAACTTAGAATATGTATTATGGACTATCAGTAAGTTCCAGATTTCTTTTCTCTTATTGCATGCCTTTATTTCTTTAACTACTTGGCAATGCTGTTTGCAGTTCTCATTGCCTAGAAATATAATTTTAAAGGAAAATTAATTCTTTTCATCTCTTTTTTGAATCTAGAATTAATCAACAAACATTTATTGTTTACTATGTTTCTTGTATGATGCTTGCTTGGGGAAATAACAAACACAAAACAAAACAAAATAAAATATGTTCTCATTCTCACTGAACTCATTCTAGAGAGAGAAAAAATATGTACAGAATAATTTGTATTCCAAAGGATTATATAAAGAAAAAATACAGGGTAAATGTGAAGTAGTATTGAAGGATTCTAGCAGTAGGAGAATAAGGAAAAGTTGCGTGTAGAAGCAGAATTACAGCAATTAGAAGATTTTTTGAGGCAGAGATGAGGAGTGTGTGCATTAAAACAACAGTAGAAAATTATGAAAATAAGAGATGAAGTATCTAATGTGAGGAACATGGATAATATCATTTTGGCTGGGATATATAGAAGGAGAAATAATTCATAACGATCATAGAACTATCAATTGGAGACAGTGCTATAAAAACTAGCTTTTTTTATATTTGATCTTAAAGTCAGTAGATAGTCAACAGAATTTATTAAATAGGAGAGCAACATGGTCCTATTTGCCCTTTAGAAAAAAAAATAACATTTTAACAATGGTATGTAGAATGGATTGAAAAAGGAAGAGATTTAAGGCAGGGGTACCAATTAAGAGGTCAATGAACAATCCAGGAAAGAGAGAATGAAGATTTGAACTAAGGTGATGACTATGTAAATAGTGAAAAGGAGACATATTTGAGAGAGATTTGAGGAGTAGAAATGGCAAGATCTGTCTATAGATTGTCCCATGGTCTGAGAGATTGTACAGAATCAATGATAATGTTCACAACAATGTTGATGCTCATGAGAATGTTTGCGCAATAAGGGACATTGGAAGAGAGGTGAATTTGGGGGAAAATAATGAAATCTTTTCCAGGCATAATTACCACTGAAGTAAATCAGAAGCTTCTAAATATCCCTTTTTTTTTTTTTTCTGATCACTAAACTCCAACTTGAGCTCAGCAAAAGGAAAAGAAGTGCAAAAGGAGGTAGCCAGAAATCAGAAGGTACAGTATGTCTGGCTTTGATCTTCCCTAGGCAGGCACATATCTCCTAGTGCTTTTACTACCGCTGTGCTTCTACTGAAATCATTTCCCCACTCCTATATTCACTGATATACTCTAGTTTAAAAGTCAGAGAGACAAATAAAGTTGAGGAAAAGGACTTCATTTCTCTTTGCCCTGGAGAGAAACTATACAGGGAAGGACTGTTCTGGGCAAGAGACAGTTCTTCTGTGCCTCAGTCCACTAGTCTTTTCAGAGGCCCCAGTCATCAGGAATGAGACCAGTTAGAGGAGTGTACCATTTCCTTTTAAAAAAGGAGTTAGGGCACATATCTGGAACATAATAAGAGCTTTGTAAATACTTATTGATTGATTGATTGTGTATCTTTGACATGAAGCCTTTAATAGAAAAATATTGCTGAATTAAAGTTTCACATTTTGGCACAGGATACCAATTTCTCTTAAAGCTTACTACAATATTGTCTTATGGAGAAACTGAAGGAAATAGCATGCACAATGACCTCAAGCCAAGTATCACAGATTATAGGCTAATAGAGTAATAACAAATGAATCTGAAGTTAAAGCATTGCTTTTGGGGAAGTCAGGAACTGATAAAGAAACACCAAATAGGTTAAAATAAACTTCACTGGCCTCTTGGATTCCTTAAAGCTTTGGTGGTCTCTTCAACAGCTATAATAGATGGGATCAAACCAGAAGATGGGTTTATGCCTCAAAGGCTTGGATAGAGTATAGAGACAATCATAGGAATGACATTTAGTTCAGCAAAGGACCTTATTGAGTCTGAGCCAATAGCTAGATGGATTTTGTAAATTCCCTCTCTCTAAGTTTACATACTGAAAAAAAAATTAAATGAGCTCAATAAACAAAATTATCTCATGCTGAAATATATTAATGATTGTAATATCTTTACTACGTAGAAATAGTTTGTAAACTTAAGATATCTCATTTAACAAATCCTTCTTCCCTCAAATGAGCTTCATTTAAATACCAGGTATACTGGCAGTTGAGCCCTTCTCATCATTAAACGGATAAAGTTGGACAATGAATAGTATCCAGAAGAGAAATCTGGGAGAGGTATTCTCAGCAAAGAAGTTATTGAAGCTTCAGATAGAAAAAAGCTTTGGTTTGTGTTCATAGAGGGGTGTGTGTGAGTGTGTATGTGTGTGTGTCTGTGTCTGTGTGTGTATTTAATAACATAAAGATCAAACAGTGAATGCAACTAATTGAAAAGCTTCTAACTGTAAAAACAGGAAAATACATGCTCTACATTTTATGGAATATATTTTACAACAGACTTTTCTATGCGAACTATAAAGCAGTAAAACTGCAAATTTCCTGCTTTGCCTATGCCATCCAAAGAAATTTGAGTGATAATGTGTGAAGAACCTCCTGACTTTTTTTATCCTAACATTCCCAACCTGAATATTTCATGAAATCTAAGGTCTTTGGTTCCACTGAAAAAAAAAAAAAAACTAGATAATGTATCTTCCTTGATATTCACTTTCCTTATTCCCAGAATTTAGTTTTCATATCCTTATTTCTCTGTATCTACCATCAGCAAATCTTGCACGTAAGGGTCAGCAGAAGTTTCCAGAATGATTTCTCAACATCTTTGCTGATTAGGCAAAAATTGACCTGACTCTTAAATTGTTCTTATACGTACGAGAAAGGGCATACAAAATACATTCTTTTTTAAAAGCTTAAATCAGAAACCTAGAAATGTAAGCCAAGCTTTGAGAAATTCATGAAAGTAGGTTATAAGTAGTTTGGACAAATTGAGTAATTCTGAACTAAAGTCTGAGAGGAAGCAACTCCCCTTCTTTTGCTCTAAATGCCATGCATTTCCTGACAACACTTAGAAATATTTTGGCCTATTACACAACATGGCTTCTTTCTTGAATATGTAATTAGAGAAATTCAGTGCACTTTTTAGCAACTGTGGGAGCTAAAAAGAAGAAAGCCTTTTACCTGACCTCATGGAGCTTAATTTTTTATCAAGGAAGATAAGATATATGCACAGATAAATCCAAGTCAAGGTAAATTGTGAAAAATTACATGACGGCTACTATCACTCATAGGATTTTAGAAGAGGAAGAGAACACTTTCTGTTTCAGAGATTAGGAAGAATAAGGACATGATAATATTTCAGGTATATTGAAGTATGAATCATAATTAGAAAAGCAGAGTTAATGGGGCAGGTAGGTGGCATGGTGAATAGAGCACCAGCCCTGAACTCAGGAGGACCTGAATTCAAATCCAGCCTAGGACCAAACATTTGACACTTACTAGTTGTTTGAAACTGGACAAGTCAGTTAACCCCAATTGCCTAAAAAACAAACAAACAAACACACAAACAAATAGAAAAGCAGAGCTAGGGGGAAAAGTATTCTAGGCACAAGGAACAAGGAAAGACAGTGTAGTCTATTTGGAACGTATTGACATTAAGAGAGACCTAGGTTTGAATGCTGCCTCTGACACTTACAAACTAGGATAAGAAAATGATTTAACCTCTTGGGAGCCTTAGTTTCCTTCCCCATAAAATGAGTGTTGAATACTTATGGTATTTGAATGTCAATATGATATAGTGAATTTATCATTGGATCTTGCGTTCATAAAAGATGGGTTAGAATCTGGTATCACACAACTATGGACTGTGTGACCTTGATTAAGTCTCAGTGTTGAAGGAGATAAAAGCAAGATGGTGGAGTAAAGGCAGGGATTCACATGAGCTCCCCCCTAAATCCCTTCAAATATCTTTTTAAAATGACTAAACAAATTCTAAAGCAACAGAACCCATAAAAAGATGGAGTGAAACAAATTTCCAGCCCAAGACAACTTGGAAGGTCAGCAGGAAAGGTCTGCCAGGGCAGACCAGGGCACAGAAAACTAGGAGCAGGTGTTGGGGCTGAATCACTGAGAGCAGTAGTGGTTTCCAGACCCCTCAGCCCACAGACTGTAAAGATAACTTAGGTCAGCCCTAGAGGTCTGTCTCACCTAGGTGAGAGTGGAGTGCAGTGCAGGGCAGGCCCCTCAAACACAGCCTGGGCCCCAGCAAACCAGGAGTAGGCCTTGAGAGTGACTGTATCAGCAGTAACAGCAGTTGCTTCCAGAGCTTGCAGTCCACAGAGAGTAAGGGGTTGAACAACTTGTCAGAGGGAGATTACAGGAGCCTTTTTGTTAGCACTGAGGCAAGATTCTGTTGCTTTGTCCATACTCGGAGCTGGGTCACAGTCTTGCATCACTGTCCCAGGGCAAGAAGAAACATTAATACAGCAGAGATTGTGACCACAGTGGAGGGGGACCCTCCATACAGTTCCAGGGCAGAAAAGAATGCTTTTGATCCCATGCAGACCAGAGCAAAGGCCAAGAGAGTAGTAAACACCTCTCCTTAGAAAATACCACCTTGGAAAAACTGAAAATCTACAGGTCCCTAGAAGTATTTCTGAAAACAGATGCATAAAATTCTTGAAGATTGGGACAGTGCCCCGTCCACCCTGAAAGTAGATACCACTTTAACAAAGGGTTAAAAGTCAACTAATAGGCTGGGAAAATGAGCAAACAATAGAGGGGAAAAAATTCCATTTAAAGTTATTATGGTGACAAGGAAGATCAAAACACACACTCAGAAGACAACAAAGTCACAGCTCGTACATCCAAAGGCTTCAAGAAAAATATGAATTGGTTTCAGTCCATATAAGTGTCAGCCTCTCTCAATCTCAGTGTCATCATATGTAAAACAGGAGAATAAAAGCACCTACCTATCAGGTGTCCAGTGAGAATCAAGTCATATAATATGTATAAATCTTAAAGAGTCAGAGACAATGAAACCTTTTTTTTTTAAAGCAGCCATACTGTGCCAGTCACAGTATTAAATGCTGAGTATACAAGGAAAGGCATATGAAAGCCTCAAGGAATTCATACTCTAATGGGGAAGACAAAATAAAGAGGAGATGAAAGGGTGGTGAAGGGGCAAAAAAAGAGCTTGCCCAGGCATAAGGAAATCCTGTAGCCAGTATGGAAAATGATCTTATGGTTTGAGTTTCAGAGTTGATGTCATTTTGCTGGATAATGAGTTTCTGGAGATCATGAAGTCCAGGAGAGAAGCCAGGTGGGAAATGAAAGTTCTATACTGATATATTATTTTTACTATCATTATTATCAAGATATGATTTTATTAATTATTGTACAAGGCTATAGAGAGGACCAGATGAGATGTAATGGATACATAATACTTTGAAAAACTTTAAATATTAAGTATCATATAAATTCTGCTGTCATGGAGTGAGGGTTCCTCTGGAAGAACTTTCCTAGGATACAGAGCTGGAAGATAACTTAAAGACAATTTGGCCCATCCTGCTCATTTCACAGATATGCATATGAAAGTCCAGATCAGATGTGATTTATCCAGGGTCACAGAACTACTTGGTGTAGAAATGGGTTTCAAACTTTAGGTCTTTTGACACAAAATCAAACATCTGTTGTACTTTACCATCATCCTGAATGTAAGGAAAGAGAGAGACAATGAGGTGTATATTTGGAGCAAAAAAAAAAAATGGAAGTGGAGTGGTCAGAGCTAGAGCTTGAATGACAGGTTGATACAAGAAGTGGGGTACTTTAAAACTAAAGTAAGCAGTTTGGCCTTCTTTTTGTAAATGAGAGGAAGTCATTGATTTTTTTTTTTAACATGAAAGTAGCACAATCAGAGCAGGCAGGCAAAGCACAAGCATTTATTAAGTGCTTACCACGTGCCAGACTCTTTGCTACATATCGGGGACAGAGATACAAACATAAAGACATTCTCTGTTCCCAAGGAGTTTATATTTGAATGGGTGAAGTCAATAAATAAAAGGGAGATGAAAAATAGGGGAAGGGAGAAGGTATTCATGGTGTGTGTGTGGACGGGTGGTAGGGGTGGCACAGTGGCAAAGACTGAGAGAGTCAATCACAACAGTGAAGACAATGAGGTATGTCCAGCCTGAGCCTGTTCCCAAAATGGTGAATCACAGAAGAAACTCACCAATGGGAGAAGAGGGTTGGTAAAGCAACTATGTTCCAGGGTAAGAACCCAGCTGAGTCACAGTGATATGTAAGATGGAAAACAGAAGGGAAAAAAGAAAGTTGAAGAGATTAGTTAGAAGATAATCTCATTAATATAGGTGATGAGTGACGTTGTTTGGCAAGTAGGAAGAATGTAACAGATTTTACAGGCATTGGGAAGTAGAATTCTCAGAATTTAGACAATTATCAGAGTTTGGAGAGGGAGGGAGAGAAATGAATCCAAAACCACATTAAAGTTTTTGTCTGAGTCATTGGAAGTATGATAAGAAGTGACACTTTAGTGGATTTGGTTTTAGCTATATTGAGTTTGAGGTGCTAATGAATGGAATGCTCAAGTTGAGAATGATAATGTAATATCCCTTATGGTACTCCTTTCCTCAACTCTTCTTTCATTGGTGTGCCATGTCCCCAGAGTTTACACCAAGAGTTCTAAAGGGCTGGGTTTTTCTAGCACTCAGTCAGTTAATCAACAAGTGTCTATTAAGTGCATACCATGTGCCAGGCACTGTAATAAGCCATGAGGATACAAAGAAAGGCAGAAAGCAGTTCTTACTCTCAAGAAAGGACAGCTATGTGGTGCAGTGGATAGAGTGCTGGCTGGAGTTTAAATGTTTCCTCAGACACTTACAAGCTTTGTGACTCTGGCCAAGTCACTTAACCCTGTTTTCCTCAGTTCTGCATCTTTAAATGAATTGGAGAAGGAAATGGCAAACCAGCCCACTATCTTTGCTAAGAAAACCCCAACTAGGGTCATAAAAATTTGGACATGACTGAAACTAATGAACCACAATAATAACAACTCTAAAGAAGTTTAAAATCTAATGGGAAAGATAACATGAAAATATTTACATAAAAAGGGATACATAGATCAGAAGATATGTGGCAACATTAAGAAATACTAGGAAATTTTTTTTCTGTTTTCTTATTATCATAAATACTAAAATTTAAACACACAATAAGAAAAGAAAAAATAAACATTATACACTTAAATATTAAAACTTAAATGCAAAATATGAAATGGGAAAAAAGCATTATCATGTACACAGCAGAAAGAGAGGATTCAAAATATACAGCAATAAATTTCCATTTCAAGAAAACCTATATAATAAATACTATACATTGTGTTTAGAGCTATCCATCTTTCCTTTGCTTCCTTGTAAGTTTTTTCCTTGGTTCTCTATTGTGCATGTTTTACTTTGTTCTTTTCCCCCTTTTTCTCCACCCCTCACCCAGATATATATACATACATATATGCATGTGTACATGCATATTATATATTATATATTTGTGTGTATATATATATATATATGCACATATAAACACACATATAAATATGCAAACACATATATACACAAAAAGATTTATACACATACATTTATATATACATATATATTAGATATCTATATTATAACTCATATACAACTAAATTTATATGCATCTGTGTAAGACCATAGTATACTTATTTGCCCTCTGTTTCTCTGAGGGTGGATAACCTCTTCCTTCATAAGTATGATCTTTCCATATTTTTCTAAGTCCACCAACTCATCATTTCTTACACCACAGCAATATTCCAACCTACTGTCTAGTTATTTTAAATAGTCTAAAACAATATTAATATGGCTGACATATAATATAGCTTTCCTATTTTCTCTTTTCATTAAATCTATTTTAGCTTTAACTTTGTCTGAACTTGTGATTACTACCCCCGCTTTATTTTCCCCCTAATAAATTGTACTCCTGATCTTTAATTTATGTTTGTGGGTTTCTCTTCTCTTATATCCCTCCTGACTTCTCTACTTTTCTTGAGAAATTATTTTTGAAGTAGGTAGGATTATAGCTGAGACTTGAAGGGAGTGAGGAAGTCCATGAGGTAAAGATGGAGAGGGAGAGTTCCAGGTATGGAGGATAAATAGTAAAATGCTTGAAATCACCAGACATAATGACACTTGAGAAAGAGCAAGGAAGCTGTGATCACTGGATCAGAAAGAATACGGGTAGTGAGAGGGGGAGTAATGTGTAAGAAGAGTGAAAAAAAAATAGGAATGCATCTGCTTATTAAGGACTTTAAAATCCAAATAGTAGATATTTGTCTGATCCTAGATATAACAAAGAGCTGCTAGAGTTTATTAAATAGGAGGTAACATAATCAGACCTGCCTGCTTAATAGATAGCCAACCATAAGCCCCCATCCACTGTGTTCCATAATGATGAACCAGACTTAATTAACTTTTAGGGAAAAAAATATTGCAATGGCATAATAAGAAAAGTTGGCATAAAATATTTCCACTAAAATCTGAGACAGACTTTCCTGCAAATATGTCTATGGGAAGAGTGGTCTCAAACTGGAAGTATGATGGTAGTGAGGAACACATATATCATACATGTGGGAAAAGGTCTATTTCACAGCCCCTGTTTACTGGTCTCAGGAGTCCTCATGAACATCTCTTTAGGTATATATCTCGGCTAGACTCCGATGGTCAGTGCTTTGATGTGTACTGATGCTCATTTTTCATCATGTTCTTCTCTATTATTCATTGGCATAGGGATAAAAATCCACAAAGCTTATGATATGCCGTAGGTTACCTGAGACATGGATCTGGAGGTTGGAAAAGAGGTCAAGTATAAATACATAGATTTGCTTTATCTGTACTAAGCTAATAACTGAATTGGCCCCAAAATTCATGTCATAGACAGATAAGAGATATTATGTAATTCTCTATAGCATTCAAAATATGGATGAGAACCAAAACAAAACAAAAACAAGTCAAACTTTTCCTTGGTATTTTAAAGACCAGTTATCTATTTTATATAACATTCAATAAGGATATATTAAGATCCCATAAGACACTTAGGATTTTAATTTGAATGAATATTATTCTCATTTTAATCACCAAACACACAAAATTAACATTAAAAAATGTACAAGAATAATTCCTATAGGAAAGGGAAAAAAAAAAACTACTATTCATCTATGTGTCCATATAATCCTAGAAAAGCAAAATCATCCAAAGTAATTTTTGACTCACAGAGCAGCTAGCACCAAACAAATTGCTACCATCACTCATTTCTTCACCAAATCTCCTCAAATGCTACATTGTCTATTCAAATTTTTCACTCTTCTGCATCCCTCTATATAGCCTCCCATTTCAACCTTACAACTAAACTGCAACCTCATGAAATTCTCATCCCTCCTTCAATCTAGCAGGTATCTCATGAAAACTTCCTCAATTAATATGAAAAAAGGAAAGTAACCAGGCTTCATGTTATCTAATCAGACAATTTTATTTTATTTCTCTACCATCCGTCATCCTATAAAACCTGGAAAAACAAGGAGAAAAATAATTCTGAGGTGTAAATTACATTAATCAAGGGGGGAAATGACATTTTCCCTTTAGATTTTGTGATAAAGAAACTGGCATAGTCTGACATGCATCCTTGATTTCAGGAGAGTAGTTTTTCAGAGTTAAGAGAAAAGATAAGTAGGTTGGTTGAACTGATATAGCAAGTCATCCAAGAAAGAATTTATTATGACTAAGTTGGATTTACACCAAAGAGGCAATGATGGTTCAACATTAGGGGGAAAAATAAGCATAATTAATCACATTAAAAACAAAAACATACCCAGCCACATGATTATCTGAAGTGATGCAGAAAATAGCCTCTAACATGATAACAAAAATAATTTACTTTAAAACCCCTGCAAAATATAAGCATTCAGCTACCTTTGCTAATGACATTAAAAGGTATCTAAAACACAAGTTGATGTCTTATGAAATAGGAGTGTAAAGAAATATTTGCAAATAATACAGGAGTAAAATAAAGATGTGCACTCTCTATACTACAATTTGATAAAGTTCTAGAAATACAGCAATAGCTCTAAGAAAAGAGAAAGAAATTAAAGGCATAAAGAAAGGAAAACAGGAATTAATATTATCCTATTTGCTGATGACATGATGGCTTACTCAAAAAATACCTGAGAAAATAAACACTGATGCTAAATGAGGTGATTAATAGCTTCAGCAAATTTTCTAACTAAAAATAAACACACAAAAATCAATAGCATTTTTATATAATAATAACAAAATGAGAGGCAGTAATAGAAAGAGAAATTTCATTTAAAATAACCACACAATGTATAAAATATTTGGTGCTCAATCTACTAAAGAAGACAGAAAACTTTTGTTGGTGCACTAATTTGTTCCTCAAAGAAATAAAGAACAACTTAATTAGCTGCAAGAACATTCAGTGTTGGGGCAGCCTAGGTGGAGCAGTGCATAGAGCACTGGCCCTGGAGTCAGGAGGACCTGAGTTCAAATCCAGCCTCAGACACATAACATTCACTAGCTGTGTGACTCTGGGCAAGTCACTTAACCCTAATTGCAAGAAAGAAAGAAAGAAAGAAAGAAAAGAAGAAGAAGGAAGGAAGGAAGGAAGGAAGGAAGAAGAAGGAAGGAAGGAAGGAAGGAAGGAAGGGAAGGAAGGAAGGAAGGAAGGAAGGAAGGAAGGAAGGAAGGAAAAGAATATTCAGTGTTTATAGGGCAGCAAGGTGACATAGTGGATAGAGGGCTGGGCCTGGAGTTAGGAAGACCTGAGTTCAAATCCAGCCTTATATTCTTACTAGCTGCTTGACCCTGGGCAATTCACTTAATCCTGTTTTCTTACGGTTTCTTCATCTGTAAAATGAGGTGAATAAGGAAATGGTAAACCACTCTAGTATCTCTGCCAAGAAAATCCCATATGAGATCATAAAAAGTCTGAAATGACTGAACAACAACAATGACTGGTCTAAGCCAATAACATAAAAATGATAATACTAATGGAATACTTCATACAACTTAATAAAATAGTTGAGTAATTTCATTTGGAGAAACAAAAGAAGTAGAATATCAAGGGAAATAATGAAGACTATTTTCTAAAGCAGGTCAGTGCGAGTGGGCCAAGGAGCTGTTAAAGATCAATAAGATGCAATGTCTAGAAATGTTTATTAGAGACACACAAATTAATTTAATAGGGTGCTAATTGAGTATATTGAGTGAGATAGGGTGATCAGGTTAGGCAAAAACATTACAAAACTCAGTCTGACCGCAGTGTGGAAATGATATCAGACTGGGCAGCAAGTTGGATCAGTGAAGAGAGCACTGGACTTGGAATCAGGAAGATTCATCTTCCTGAGTTCAAACTGACCTTCACACACTTACTAGCAAGTGATCTTGGACAAGTCCCTTAACTGTTTGCCTCGGTTCCTCATCTGTAAAATAATCTGGAGAAGGAAATGGCAAACCACTGTAGTATCTTTGCCAAAAAAAAAAAAGCACAAAATGGAATCATGAAGAGTCAGACAAAACTGAACAACTCTAAAAAAGGGGAGAGACTTAAGACAAGGAAAGACAAAAAAAGAGGGTTAATACTATAGTCTGGGTGAAAGGTGATTTGGGAACTAGGGGCTATCAAACAGTGTCCTGAGTTTTCAAAAAAGGAAGAGAATAAAGTCTTCAAGCCAAAAAACAATCATCTTGATTTTACTACTGTAGAATTCTAGAATGCACTATTACAGAGGTGGGAAAAACTGAGAAATAAAAGTAATGGTTACAAAGAACCAGCCTGACTTCACCAAGAAAAGTCATGCCAGACTACACATATTTCCTTTGTTGAAAGAGTTACCAATTTGGTAGATAAGGAAAACATAATAGATGTAGTTTATCTAGATTTTAGCAATGTTTGAATGTTTGTGTGAATATACACATATATACATACACATGTAAATAGACCCACATACACACATTTACATCTCTTTTCTTTTGGACTGTATGGACAGCCATGGTCTAGACTCTAGACAGTAATTTAATTAGGCTGATTCTGAACTGGTTGAAGGCTCAACTCCAGAGTATTCATCAATAATTTAATATCACCTTTTCAGGAAGTCTTTATTGGAATATTCCATAATATGGTTCCTCTCAGGCTCTTTTAACATTTTTATCAGTGACTCAAGAAAAGACATATATAGCATGCTTATCAAATTTCCAGCAGAAATAAGGACCCCCAATACAATAGATGACAGAATTGAAACAGTTTAGACTATTGTTTTGAATCTAATACAATCAGCTTTAAAAGGGATAAATAAAAAGCTTTATGCTTAAAAAGGTTTGCTTCCCACATATTAGATAGTGGAGGCATAGTTGGACAATAGTTTATTTGACAAAGAAAAGGACCTAAGAATTTTCATGAACTGGAAAGATCAGTATGAATCAAAAGTGTGATATCCCTACAAAAAAGCTACTATGATCTTGGGATAGCTTATAAATGCATAACTTTTAGAAAGAAGAAGATGATAGTCCTGTACTTTACTTTTGGCAGACTATAAATAGGTACTGAATTCACTCATGGGTCCACAGTTTAGGAATGACCACAATAAGATGGCAATTAGTATAAAGGGATAATCAAAACATTAAAGGACTTTGAGGCCATTCCATATTAATATTGTTTGAAGGAACTGGTGCTATTTAGTCTGGGGAAGAGAAGTGTTGGTAGAGTGGCATGGGGATAGGGATGACAAGGATAACATAACATTTAATTTCAAATATTTATGGAACTTTTATATGTAATATAGATGGCACTTAGCTTGTTTAGCCATAGAGGGAACAAAATCAATTAGTGAGTAAAAGTTGAAAAAATTTAGGCTTGATCACCTACTATGTTCCTAAAACTGTAAAGCATTTTTGAGAAGTTCAAAGCATATTTTCTAATTTGAAGGGTTTTACAGTTGAAGTGAGCATGTCCAATACTTGCATGCAGGAAATAATTAGAGAACTATTTAAAACAATACTCAATTATTTAATTACTAAAGAAAAGAGAAACAAACTGGGAATAAAGGACAAGTAGCTTCTAGATCTGCATATCTAAACCTAGTCTCTACTGAGAAACAGATCCACTTCATCACCTTTTTATTGAATATTTCACAGTTTCTTCAATAGGCATCTCAATTTTACCCTATCCAAAACAATAATTCATTTTTTTTCTTCTAAACTCTATATCTTCTTCTAAATCTTTCATTTTCCTTTCTTAGATGGCACACACCTTCAAGGACACTACTAATATTGTAATCATTCAGGTTTATTAGCTTACACTCATACCTGACTTCTCACTGTGCTTCACCCCACATATCCAAAAATCTGTATCAATTCTACTTCCCTAGCATCTCTAAAATCCACCTCCCTTTCTCTACTTATATGGTGACTACTTAGTTCAGTTGTTTCTGTTTGCCAGGACTACTGCCAGATACTTCTGATTTGTCTCCCTTCATTGTCTCTTCTCTCTCTAATCTGTTTTCCACACAGCTACCAAACTACTATTCTTTTTTCTCTCTTTTTTTATGTTAATATAAATTTATTTATTTTAGTTTTCAATATTCACTTCCACAAGTTTTTGAGTTCCAAATTTATCACCCCTCCCCCCACCCCACGATGGTATGCATTCTGAATACCCCTTCTCCTGGTCTGCCTTCTCTTCTATCTTTCCCCCCTCCCTTCTCTTATCCTCTTCCCCTTCTATTTTCCTGTAGAGCAGGATAGACTTCTGTACCCCATTTCCTGTATTTCTTATTTCCCAGTTGCATGGGAAAACATTTTTTTAAAAACACGTGTTTTTAAAACTTTGAGTTCCAAATTTTCTCCCTTCCTCCCCCCCACCCACCCTCATTGAAAAGGCAAGCAACTCAATACAGGTTGTACATGTGCAGTTATGCAAAACACTTCCTTAGTAGACATTTTGTAAAAAACTAACTCTATTTCCCTTAATACTATCCTGCCCTCCCATTTATTCTATTCTTTCTTTTGACCCTGTCCCTCCTCAGAAGTATTTGCTTCTGATTACCCTCTTTCCCAATCTGCCCTCCTCTCTATCATCCCCCTGCTCTCTTGTCCCCTTCTCCCCCTATTTTCCTGTAGGTAAGACAGATTTCCATACCCAATTGAATGTGTATGTTATTCCTCCTTAAGCCAAATCCTATGAGAATAAGATTCCCTCATTCCCTCTCACCTTCCCCTGTTTCCCCTCCACTGTGAGAGACTTTCCTTTTCTGTTTTTTCTTGTGAGATAATTTACCCCATTCTACCTCTCCCTTTCTTCTCTGAGTATCATCCTCTCTCATCCCTTAATTTTATTCTCCAGATATGACCCCTTAATCTTCAACTCACCCTGTGCCCTCTATCTATCTATTATATACATACATACAATTTTTTTCCTTCAACTACCCTAATACTGACAAAGTTCTCATGAGTTACAAATATCATCTTTCCATGCAGGAATGTAAACAGTTCAATCTTAATAAGTCTCTTATGATTTCTCTTTCCTGTTTACCTCTTCATGTTCCACTGGAGTCCTGTATTTGAAAGTCAAATTTTCTGTTACTCTGGTCTTTTCATCAGGAATGCTTGAAAGTCCTCTATTTCACTGAATGACCATTTTTCCCCTGAAGGATTATACTCAGTTTTGCTGGGTAGGTGATTCTTGGTTGTAATCCTATCTCCTTTGCCCTCTGGAATATTATATTCCATGCCCTGCGTCCTTTAATGTAGAAGCTGCTAAATCTTGTGTTATCCTGATTGTGTTTCCACAGTACTTGAATGTTTCCTTCTGGCAGCTTGTAATATTTTCTCCTTGACCTGGGAACTCTGGAATTTGGCTACAATATTCCTAGGAGTTTTCCTTTGGGGATCTCTTTCAGGAGGAGATCTGTGGATTCTTTCAATTTCTATTTTGCCCTCTGGTTCTAATATATCAGGGCAGTTTTCCTTGATAATTTCTTGAAAGATGATGTCTAGGCTCTTTTTTGATCATGGCTTTCAGATAGTCCAATAATTTTTAAATTCTCTCTCCTGGATCTATTTTCCAGGTCATTTTTTCCAATGAGATATTTCACATTGTTTTCTAATTTTTCATTCTTTTGGATTTTTTTACAGTGTCTTGATTTCTCATAAAGTCACTGTCTTCCAATTGCTCTATTCTAATTTTTAAGGAAGTATTTTCTTCAGTAATCTTTTGGACTTCCTTTTCCATTTGGCCAATTTTTCTTTTTAGGGCATTTTTCCCTCATTGGCTTTTTGGACCTCTTTTGCCATTTGGGTTAGGCTGTTTTTTAAGTGTTATTTTCTTCAGTATTTTTTTGGGTCTCCTTTAGCAAGCTGTTGACTTGTTTTTCATGATTTTCTTGCATCACTCTCATTTCTCTTCCCAGTTTTTCCTCTACTTCTGTTACTTGCTTCTCAAAATCCCTTTGCAGCTCTTCTTCATATTTTTCTTGGAGGCTTTGGATGTAGGAGTTTTGACTTTGTTGTCTTCTTCTGGTTGTGTATTTTGATCTTCTTTTTCACCAAAGTAAGATAATATAGTCTGACTCTTTTTGTGCTGCTTGCTCATGATCCCAGCCAATTACTTGAGTTTTAAACTCCTTGTTAAGGTAAGAGTCTGCTTCCAATGTGGAGAGTGTACTGCCCCAAGCTTCAGGGGTTTGTGTAGCTGTTTTCAGAGATACTTGTAGGGACCTGTAAATTTTCAGTTCTTGCAAGGTAGTATGATAAGGGGCGAGGTGTTTACTCCTTTCCTGGACTGTGACCACAAGTATTCCTTTCTATCCCATAACTGTGAGGAGGGGTTCCTCTTTACAGCCACTACAAGCTCCACCATGCCAGCGCTCCTCCTCACTCCAGCACTGCCTCCCAGAACTGTGACCCAGATCCACACACGGGCAAAGCAAGAGATTCCTGCCTCAGCACTGGCAAAGAGATCCCTGCAGTCCCTCTCTGATCAGCCACTGGATTCCCCCTCAGTCTGTGGGCTGGAAGCTGGGGAAGCAGCTGACACCCCCCCAGGGCCAGGCTCTTGGGGAATGGAGCTGAGACCCCACCTTCCTCTGTGATCACCGACAGAAACAGACTTTTCCCATTGACCTTCTAAGTTGTCTTTGACATTTGTGGATTGAGGAGTCTGGAAATCTCCACAGATGCCCGCGATTCAGTCCTCTGAGGCCTGCTCCAGGTTTGCTGCAGCCTGCACGCACTGCCAGCCCGGCGTGATACACTTTTCTGATCAATCATCCAGGTTGTCTTGGGCTGGAAATTTGTTTCACTCTGTCTTTTTGTGGGTTGTGCTGCTTCGGAATTTGTTTAGAGCCATTTTTTATGAGTATTTAGAGGGGTTGGAGGGAGAGCTCAAGTAAGTCACTGCTTTCACTCCGCCATCTTGGCTCTGCCCCAAAACCCAAACTGCTTTTCTTGAAGAAGAAGTCTGGCCATGTCACTCTTCTGCTCAGTATTTTTAAGGAAACACTCTTCTTTGGGGCATTGAAAGTCTACTTACTTTCTACTCTATTATATATTCTTACCTTTCATAAAACCTATGGACAAGCCAAACTGGACATTTTGCTTTTCCTAAAATGTGGCAATCCATTTCCCCTGTATGTGAAAATATCTAGGGAAGCTAAGTGGTACAGTGGATAGAGGATTAGGTCTGGAGTCAGGAAGATGTGAGTTCAAATCAGGTCTCAGATATTTATTAGTTGTGTGTTCTTGGGCAAGTCACTTAACCTCTGTTTGCCTCAGTTTCCTCATGTGTAAAATGAGGTTAATAATAGCCCTTAACTCTCTGGGTTTTTGTGAGCATCAAGTGAGGTAATTGTAAAGCACTTAGCATAGTGCTTGGCACATAGTAAGCACTATGTAAATGCTAGCTATTATTTGCCTTTGCATAGTTTGTCTTCTATACTTGGAATGAACTCTTTCTGTCTTTAGCTCTGTAGAGTACCTAGTTCTCTCTGAAAATGTCTTTTATTTAGTTTTCATGTTGTCATTTGTGCATAGGTCTATATATCAATATTTATAAAATATATATGATATATGTGGAGATATATCTATCATATATGTAGACATGTTTATCCATATCTACAAATAGAGATCTGTGTCTACAAACATATACACATGTCTACATACACCAATATGTATACTATACAAATTTACATGCATACACATGCACATGTGTATGTATATATTAGTGTTATATACTTACACATGATACATATATGTTTATATGTGTATCTCTGTGCACATATATTTAGTCTCCCTCAATATAATGTAAATTCCTTGAGGTCAGGGATTGTTTTAATTTTGTCTTTGTCTTTTGTCTTAAGAGTGTCTGAGCTTATGCCTAATATATAGTAGGTACTTAATAAATGCTTGACAGTCCCAATTCTGCCACTGATTAGTTGGTGATCTAGACAAGCCATCTTCCCCTCTGGGCATTGGACTATATCATTTCTTAGATACCTTAAAATTATGTGGTCTTTGATTGGCTGCATATAGTGAGAGAGAAAGACGACTGTTGGTTAGAATTGGCCATGGACTGTCAGTGCTATGAGAGGACCAACTGTACTTGTTTAACTTTCTATTGGGTAGTACCCACCACAGAATGCAAGAAATGCGTCAGAGGAGAAAGATGATTTGAGCAATTTTCCTTGGAGGCAAACAAAAACTTCATTTCACCAAATTAATTTCCATTTTGACATCAACAATATGAAAGCATACATTTGTGAAGTATCTTTCTAGTTGGTAAATAATCTGCTCAATTTCAAAATGTTTACTGAGAAATAATGGAATCTATTTTACTGGGACACAATTCTATCGATGTTTGATTATAGTTCATGTGAATTTCTTGTCACAGTAACCTTGGAAAAAAATCTTATAACTTCATATAGTTGGAGTCATATATTCCTTGCCAATAGTCTCCCAAGTTCCTATGCCACTAAAAATGCTGAATACATCTTTTCCATCAACAAACATTTATTAATCATTCTCTACATAAAAGGCATTATATTGGATACAAGGTATAAGGAAAATGGGGTTGCTAGATGGTGTAACTGAGCCTGGAGTCAGTACAAACTGAGTTCAGATGTTTGCCTCAGTTTCTTCATCTGTAAAATGAGCTGGACAATGAAGTGGCAAACTACTCCAGTATCTTTGCCAAGAAAATCCCATATGGAGTCATGACGAGTCAAACATGACTAAAACAACTGAACAACAAAAACAAAAATAAGGGTAACAAAGCATAACATGATCCTTATCCTCAAGGCCCTTTCAGTCCAGTAGAGGCATAAGGCATACACATATATACATGCAGGCATGCATGCATGCATATACACATATTTCAAATATATACATATATGCACATGTGTATACACATATTCATATGTATGTATTGATAGATAGATATAGATAATTACAAGTAAGATAAATAGTGTGAAAGGTAGCAAAAAAGAAGTCAATTGTTACTGAGAAGATTTCATGGAACTAGACCTGGAAGAAGAAGAACCAAATGAATTCAACTGAACTAATTAGATATAAGCAGGGGAAAGGAGTGTCCACTTAAGGATGGGAGGTGGTTAGAGAGACTGATGACTTTTATAAAGTAACATGTTAGGGCAAGCCACAAGATTGTTTTTTTAAATCATGAAGATATACACCAAGATGTGATGATCTGCCCAGGGAGAAATTACAACTAGAAAGAAGTCACAGAACCACTGCATCTCAGATGCTTCAATATATGTAACAATATATTGACTAACAATATGGACAATATGTTGAACATATGTTAAACAAAATCCAGCCTTTTCTTTGAAGGTCTCTTGGGGAGGGGGATTGCATTGGATGCCAAAGCAGCCAATTACATGCTTGTTATTGTTGTTCTTGTGTCCAGTCATGTTCTACTCTTTGTGACCTCATCTGGAGTTTTCTTGGCAGAAATATTAGAATGGCTTACCACTTCCTTCTCTAGCTCAATTTACTGATAAGGACACTGAGGCAAACAGGGTTAAATGACTTGCCTAGGGTCACATAGCTAATGTCTGAAGCCAGATTTGAACTCAGGAAGATGAGTCTTCCTGACTCCAAACCTAACACTTTATCCACTGTGAGCACATTTAGGGTTACATACATATTTTTACATCTCTGATTGTTCAGAGCTGGCAATATTTGCGAATCCCTGTATTTTATCTCCTCCTATGATTTGCACTGTGTTCATTGCTCTGGAGTCACCCATCTTCTCAACAGGCAACCTAGTTTTCTTAAGGTTTCTATTCTACTCCAACCTCAGTTACCTGAGGAATGATTTTATTTTGGGCTCTAGTTAAAGGGATCCTCCACTGTGAAGTAAGGAGGAGAAAAAATGGATCCTGAGTATAACCAGGAAATCAGGTACAGAACAGGCAGTTTTACTCTCACACTGAAAGGGAATGCTAAAAACTCAAAGAATGGTTACAAGGTCTATAGGATAGTATATAAGTCTTATTGATTCACTGACAACACAGATGCTTATTATTTAGTATAACCCATTCAATTCTAAGTGTTTTTTTTTTTATTTTTCTGGTGGCTTCTTTCTCTGTGGGTAATTCTTTCCCTCTTAATCAGTACTATGTTATTGCTGTTGCCACTGAAAATATCCTCATGGCCTATTATATCTTGCCATGCATGTGCCTAAAGAAGGAGGAGGCAGAAAACTAGTTCATTTGTAAGATTTCACAAAGTCCTGCACTAAAGGAAAAAAGAAAAAACATTTAAAGAGGAGGCGGGCTAGGAGTCCCTGTAGTCATGAAGCTAGGCCTTGTGTGGTGGGGAAAAGGACAAGCCCCACTGACCCTCTGAAGCTCAGAGAGTTGTCCTTATACCTCAAAGCTGGCAGGAAGGAGAGTCCTATAGGGTAAAGGTTGCCGTTCACTGTATTCACACAACTTAGCAGCCAATTAAATATGACCTTGTGACATGACACATATGTGATAAATAGGAGACATTTAGGCATTCTTTGAAAGGAGGATGGTTACATTATGAATTTTTCCCTATTTTTTCTTTTTTTTTAAAGTGAGGAGACTGGGTTTAAGTGATTTGCCCGGAGTCACACAGCTAGGAAGTATGTGTCTGAGGCTGCATTTGAACTCAGATCCTCCTGAATCCAGGGCCGGTGCTCTATCCACTGTGCCACCTAGCTGCCCCATGAATTTTTCCCTTTAAATCAAGCCAAATTCTGTCTCTCCTCAGAGTTCCACTCATTACTTCTAGTTCTGTTGTCTGTAAAATGTAGCACAAAGTTGAATACAGATTATGACTCAATCTGCTTGAATACATGCTATGATTGTATTCTAGAGCAGAAGAAACCACATTTTTTTTTCCTGACAACATATAACAATATATTGGTACCTATAAGCATACTATTCAAAAAAAAAAAAAGAAAAGGAAAGTAGAGAAAAAGATGATATGTGCTATTTGAAGTGACTCCTACAAGGTTAATTTTTCCTTCTTGTAAATTTCATCCATTCCGACAGTAGCAGGGTGAACTAACTGCCCAACTTAGAGTGAAGAAGACATGGATTTAAATTCTTTTTCTCACATCACTGGCTTGATAAATATGGGCAAATCTCAGAATCTGAGAATCAGTTTTCTTATGTGTAAAATGGGGATAACTCAAATTGTAGCAAACCAGATTCTGAGTAGCGGGAATGATTAATCTGGTGAAGTGCTGCTCAAGTATTCAGATTTGCATTACTGGGAGTTATAAATTATATAAAAAATATGGTCTTTGGTGAGAGCCTAATAGAAACATGCAGTGCCAGTTAGAATACCCATACCTGTCTCACAGGATTCATGTGATCAAATTCACAAGGTTGTTGTAAACCTCAAATAAGGTATTACATATAGAATCCTTTGAAAATTTTAAAGTGCATATGGGTATATTGACAATGTTGATCTCTTCTGAATTTCTGCCTTGATCTTCCCTGTCCCCATAATAAGAATCTATGGTCATTCTCTGTTTCTTTTTGCTCATGGTGTTTGCTTATTTCCTGACTTTATAAAAAAAATGAGCTCTCCTGATGGAGAGCAGGGGTCACTGACCCAAGCTTCTTGTGCAGGGAGCCTGGGGCCTGGTCACTGGCTTTGTGTTCTGGGGGCTCAGATTCTGGCAGGTAGAGGCTGTAGGGTTCTGGCAGCTTACCTGGTGTTGGGCTGGAATCAGCAGCACTGGAGGTCTAGGGATAGGAGTGGAGAGTGTAGACCCTGGGGGTCGCCTGCTTACCCAGGCCTTGTGCTCCTTTCTTTGGCTCCTGCTCACCCAGGCCTTGCACTCATTTCTTTGGCTCCTGTTCACCTGGGTCTTGCACAGGGAAACATGTCAGTAATGGTTTTACCCTAAGCTCAAAAAAATGGAAAGGATTCAGAGAAAACTGGGAAGACTGGTATGAAGTGAGGAAAGAGCTAAAAAAGTACACAATGACAGAAATGATATATGTGCAGATAACACTAAAAGACAAAAGAATTCAGGTTTAATGCAGCGCTGAATGTTAATTCTAGAAGACTGAACTTAGAGAATTCTTCTTTCCATTCTATTGATATATGGCAAAAGTGTTTGAAAAGTATATTACTGATATTGTGTTAGTGCATTTCATAATCTCTCTTCAAGAAAGATTTTCTTGCCTGCTTTTCTTTTCTTTTAAACTTTTTGTTCATGGCATATATATGTATATATATATATATATATATATATGTATGTATATATATATATATGTGTGTGTGTGTATGTGTGTGTGTGTGTGTATGTATATATATATATACATACACACACACATATATATACATATACACACACACACACATACACACACACACACATATATATATATACATATATACAGGAACATTTAGGCATATGTATGTGCGTGTGTATGTATGCATGTATTCATGCATGCATGTAAATGTATACACACATATGCAATCTGTATATCAAGAAATATAAAAAGTAACATTTTAATCTGAAGCAATAAGCTGTGTGTTGTCATGAGGGGACAGGGCAGGAAGGCTATTCCCTGGCATGTACCTCAAGGGAGTGGAGGAAGAAACAATTACCTGGGTTAAGGAAGCACAACCTAGAAGATTGTGAGGTTTTAAATGTTATTGAAAATGCAGATACAAAGGATAGTAAGAAAATTACTACTTCTAGGGGTAGAGATAGGCAGGAGAGGAGAGACTTTGTAAAGATATTATAAGTGTACATGACATTTCTGCTTCAGGAAAGGCCTTGATTGCCTCACTATCATTGCAGCAAGAATTCAATGTGCATCTTCTCATGATCATGGTGGCAAAAGAGTCTATTAGGCTAAAGTAAAAGTCAGAACTTCTTACTGTGATATATCTTCAAGATGGTGAACCTGGTAATAATCCAATAAGCAAGTCTTTATGAACCAATGGAATGCATACCTGCTTTCAGGTCAGCTTGGCAAATGTATTCTTTGTAATCCCTGACCTACAAATACCTTTACCTTCCCCTAGGAATGTTCTCTACATCTTACAAATATCCCAAACTGACTCTGAGTCAAAGGATCTGGGTTCAAAATCTGGGTATGATGTTGGATAAGTCCATTGATCTCAGTTTTCTTGCCTGTAAGATGAGTGAGTTTCATTGAGTGTCCTCTGAGGTTCCTTCCAGCTTTAGATATATATTATTTTGAACTTTAAACTTGATCCTCCTTACTGATCAAATATTAAAAATTAATTCTTCCAACATGCAGATAAGAGGCATTTGGCTTAATTTTCCATTTCCCTTCCCTTTCAAAAAGCATGCTGGCCACCTTTTGACCTCAGCCACAAAGGTGAAGTCTGGCAAAGGGAGAACTAGCCAACTTTTGGGGTAAAGTGTTTATACATCTGCATAAATGTGTGTGACTGTGGGGGAAAATAATAATTCAATGATCTGGAAGAGGAAAATTGGGGTCATTAAACAGGGTTATCCAGGATGAAGCAGTGGTGGGTACAGGTTATTGAAAAATAGAAATAAATACAATGAGGTTTTCCAGGAAAAATAGAAATCAGTACAGTGAGGTCTTTGAGGACAATGAAAAACAGAATTAAGGGAGGGAAAAGTTAAACTTTCTTTTGCATACCTCTCTTTTTGTCTCCCTAGGCATATTTTCTTTTTTCCAGAAAGCTGATTGATCAAAATGAAGAGTATATATTTTCACTCTGACACTTACTGCCATTTAAATAACTATGTGGAAATGTTGGTCATCTGCATACCAACTTGTCGAAAGAGTATAAACAAGTTTTCTGAAAAAGGCCCAAGTCACAGAAATATTTGAACCATGGAGTAATTTGTGGTTTGCTCTGAATTATGCTGCTGAATGAAAAGAGCAATGTGTCATCTTCAATTAAATGGCTGGGTATTGCAATGATTTCTTTGGAAAAAAAGACGTCTTCCCCCAAAAAAAAAACTATCCGAGGGAAAATATTTTTTAAGATTTTGAATTTTGAAACATTAAGATATGAAGAAAAATCTATTTTTGATATTTATAGCAATATAGCAATATTCATTACTCTTTTTTCTTACTTAAACTTTTTACTCCAGATTAATGCAAAACAGGGTCTGCTTATTGTTCTGGGCCTGTCAAGGGATCCTAATGTTCAAAACAGGGTCTGAGGCCACATAAAGGGTTTATGGGCAAAAATTAATTAAGGATTCATTGCTCCCAGAATTTATTTACTTCTATTGGCCTTTTATAGCTCAGTAAAAAACACTCTCTCTCTTTCTCTCTCTCTCTCTCTCTCTCTCTCTCTCTCTCTCACACACACACACACACACACACTTAATTAAATAATGAAGTTTTTAGCTGTTCTTTACCAAATAGTTATTAAAATGAGATATCTACTTGGATTTTGCTGTTGTCTTCTCTCAAGTCTTCTCTGATTGAAAATTATCTCCAAATTTTCCTGGTAGGTAGAAAAAGGAGCTTATATTTTATCAAATATTAGGATTAGATAGGGGAATGGATGAAAGAGATGAAGAATGTGAAATGATAATTCTAAGACTAGTTAATAAAATCCCAGACAAGTGAGTCTGTGGAAAATTCAAATAGAATATTACAGGAGCAAATAGATGAATAGAATGTTTAAGAATGAATTTGAGGTCAAAGGTCTACCAATACTACCATGTAAGAAGACAGGATACTAGCATAATTCTTGGGATAAGAGAGTAGTAGTAGAACTAGTAAATTAATATGTGACTTTTTGGGTCACCAAGATAAAACTATACAGAAAAACTGGTAGATTTTTGTGTATGTATACAAAAGTGGTCTGAAAAATATTGTATATTTGGAAATAATTATTTGAAAGGTGGTTCAATATAATTTACTTTTTTATCCCTTTTAGCACCATGGCCACAATATACACTCGTTTCTTTTCTGTTGAATGGATTTGTTCGATAGGCAGGAGTTCTCCAGCAGCAAATCTAGGATAAATGTATACAAGTCAACTCAACAAGATTTAAGTCATGCCAGACATTCACTCATTATTAGAAATAAAAAGACAGGCCAAACAAATAAAGCAATATCAATCTCATCTCTCAAGGTATTCATGATCTAATGGTGGAGACAATGTGAAATAACTATATAGAACCAAGAAATATTTAGGATAAATTGGAGACAAATCTCAGGTTATAGACACTGAGATTTAGGAAGATTAGCAAAGGCTTCTTGTAGAATTTGTAACTTTAGCTGAGACTTGAAGGAAGCCAGAGAAACCAGAAGGTAGAGATGAAGAGGATGATAGTTTCAGGGACAGGGGGACAGTGAAGACACCCCAATTAGGTAGAATGGTGTCTTGTTTAAGGAATAGCAAGGAGATTGATAAGGCGAGTGTCAGAGTATTACATAATACAAGAGGTCAGGTCACTAAAGGCTTAAAAATCCAAATAAGGTTTAAAAACTAAATCAGAGTTTATTGAATGGAATGTGACATGATCAGTTCTGTATTTTATTTTTTTATTTAATTTAGTATTTATTTTTCCCAGTTACATGTAAAAACAATTTTAACATTCATGTTTAAAACTTTGAATTCCAAATTCTCATCCTTCCTCCCTTCTCACTGCCCCCCTCATCGAAATGGCAAGCAATTTGATAGAGGTTATACATGTGTACTCATGCAAAATATTTCCATATTAGTCATGTTGTGAAAGCAAACAGACCAAAAAAAAAATCCTTCAAGAAAAATAAAGTTAAAAAAAGTATGCCTCAATCTGTATTCAGATACCATCAGTTCTTTCTCTGGAGGTGGTTAGCATTTTTCATCATAAGTCCCTCAGAGTTGTCTTGGATTATTGTATTGCTGAGAAAAGCTAAATCATTCACGGCTGATCATCTTATAATATTGCTGTTATTTTGTACAAAGTACATTTCATTTTGCATCTGCTCATGTAAGTCTTTCCAGGTTTTTCTGACAGCACACTGCTCATCATTTGTTACAACACAGTAGTATTACATCATAATCAAGTAGGACAATTTTTTCAGACATTTCCCAATTGATGGTCATCCTCTCAATTTCCAGTTCTATGTTACCAGAAAAGAACTGCTATAAACATTTCTGTATACAGATCTCTTTCCTTTTTTAAAATCTCTTCTGGGAAACAAACTTAGTAGTGGTATTATTAGGTCAAGGGGTATATGTATGGTTTTATAGACCTTTGGGCATAGTCCCAAATTCCTCTACAGCATGGTTGAATCAGTTCACAGATTCACCAACAGTGCATTAATCAGACCTGAATTTTAAGAAGATTAATTTGGCAGGTGAGGTCAGGATTGATTGTAATGGGAAGAGACTTAAGGAAGGGAGATTAGCCAACAGGCTATTATTATAGCCCAGGTCTGGAACAGTGATGGCTATATCCCAGGAGACAGAGGGGACTACATGAAATATATTATGAAGACAGAATCAACAGGACTTGGTTATGGGCATGAGGGTCTTGAGAGAAATAGAAGGTTCAAACATGATATCTGACTTAAGAACCTTAGTGGTACTCTCAAAACTATGATGAATAGAAAGTAATCTCAGAGGGAAGATATTAGTCCATGAGGGGAATATAATGAAAGTAGTTCATCTTAATTTTAATAAATGTTTTAAATAAATATCTTATATGGGGACCCCCGCTTACTGCTCTTATAAAGCTGGAGATATGCTGATCTTTTCCTTGACTGTACAACCCTGAAAGCTATGATCCTTCTCTTTCCACTCTTCTATGACTCAACTTTTGCAAAGAGTAGAATACTCATTGATGGCATTAACCACCCACCATCTACTCCTCATTTCCTGGTGTCCTGATTTCCATCACTCCCAGGTTTCTTAAGTAATCCTCTCCAATTTCATTAATGGCCTCATTAAACTAAATCTACTTTAAAAAAAAAAATCAGACTTTTAACATCCTGGACATCTTGTAGCATTTGACACTATTGGCCAAATGTTAATTAATACTCACTACCATTATAAATCAGTTAATAGATAAACATTTAGTAAGTGCCTACTACATGCCCAGTCCTGTTATAAACCTAAATAAATTGGAAAACAATATAAAAGAAGAGTGTTTCTGAACTTTCAAAAGTAGGATGTACCTTTTTTTAATTTTTTAAACACTTTAACATTGCAAGTTCTCCCACATGGTAGTTATTATACTTGTATCTGTTAACTGAGAAAGCAGGTGCAGTGTTATATACTCAACATTATAGTAGGTGCTTTGGGGAATGTAGAAGAAATGTAAACAATCCCTACCCTGAAAGAGTTTACAAGCTAGTTAGGGAAACCAGACATTTGTACTTTCGACAATTAGGGAGCAGCACATTACAATCATGTTTTCTAATCTATTTGAGTAGGATGTCCTCTTTGGAATATAAAGAATTTGGGAGACCCCATATGGTAATCATTTTCCCATGCCTACTATTTTTCTTTTCAAAAATTTAATTCATAACATTTGTCCTGACTTGTTTGTCATCCATGGCCACTGGCAGCTGGGTAACTTTCAACGTTGTTATATTTTAAGGTTTTAAGCTGGGCACAAACAAAAGATAGTAAATTCTTAAGATTTTGAAGTCAGTATGAACAATACCAATTAGACACCCTGATTACCATATTATTATATGCACCCTCTTCTCCAGTTAGGCCAGTATTCTGATTATTCTGCACATATACAACCTGTATATGCACATACAACCCTTTATTTATATGTTTATTTGTTTATATGTAAATGTGTATAAATACATTTATGCCTATATGTATATCTATATGTATGTATACACACACATTTTTTTTCACTCTGTAACCCAGCCCGGAAATATCTTCCTTCTCTCTCTACATCATAACTAAAAAATTGCCACCTGTCTAGAAGCCCATGACTATACCAGTTGACACTGATTCTTCACTTATATAATAATTAGTACTACTACTACTAATAGTAGTAATAGTAGTAGTAGGAATGCATAATATTTATAAAGTACTTACTAAGTGCCAGGCACTGTGCTAAGTGCTTTACAATTGTTATTTAATTTGATCTTCACAACAAAATGAATTGATATAACACAGTATACTGCATCACAAAATTAAATGTGATTGTATATTATATTCTGTTTCAGAGGATCCCCAACCTATTAACCATGGACCCCATGTAGCCATAACATTGTTTCAAGCGTTTCACAAATTGATGTGTGAATTCATAAATAAGTAAATACATATACACCTTAGATTGAACACATATATCTCTCACATATGCAGCAAAACTTTTCAAATGTGATTACAAAAAGAGGAGAGGGGATTCTACTCTCACCTTTTGATTTAGGATTTTTATATTAGAACAGACAAACTGTAATTGGAAAAAACACAAGTTTTTATATTTCACCACACTGCCTGCAATAGCAAATTGAAATGGAACAGGAAATTAAAAGAAAAAGAACATAACAGAAAGAGCAAGTGACCTGTAGTTACATACCTGTAGACAGAAAAATAAGCCTCTTCTTTTCATCAAATAAAAACATTTCAAATCACAAGTTCTGTAAGTAGTAACACCTAGCATTTATATAGCTTGCCAGGCACCTGCTAAAAGCCTTACAAATATTACTTCATTTGATCCTCACACTAACCCTGTATACTATCACTATCCCCATTTTGTAGTTGAGGAAATGAGGCAAATAGAGGTAAAGTAACTTACTCAAGGTTGACACAGCCAGTAAGTACTGAAGGCACTGTTTGAAATCAAATCTTTCTTACTTCAGGCCTAGCACTCTACCCACCAAGGAGCCCGGCTCCCTATTCTTTGCTCTAGTAGATAGGACAGGAAGTAACTAGGAAACGTTCTAGTCACTGGAAGTACATATAATATCAGAGGTGTGGGAAACCATGTTTTCTTCTCCCTACCTTGATATATACTTTTCCCCTACTGTAAACACCTATGAGGGAGCAAACATGCATCCCAGATCATCCAGTTACACTTTTCCCTAACAGAGAAGAACACCTGAAACAAGGAAAGAAAGACTGTAAATCGTTAGAACAAAGACTCTTAACATAGGGTCATCAATTAGTCAGTCAATATGCATTTATAAAGCACCAAATATGGGGCAGACACTGTGCTGTGGATATAAGGAAAGGCAAAAGAGTCTTTGCTCTCCAGAAATTCACACTCTAATGGGGAGAAATGCCAACAATTATGCATGAACAAGCTTTGAATATTAACATTAAATAGTTGATAGATATTAGCTATATTTCTAAAGAATTGATTTCCTTTGATCCTCTGTATTTAGTTTTATGTTTGCAAAAATATTATTATAAGAAGGGATTCATAAGCTTCACCATAAGGCCAAAGGGTTCCAAAGGACAACAAGTTAAGGATGCCAATATTGAGATAGATTTCCTCATTTTCTGTCATGCAGGGTAAATACAGAAGACAATACCTTTCCCCTCTGACAAAAAGAGAAGGGACAATTTCCAACAACAGCATTCCTGATTTATTCCTGTTTAACCTTTTATTTATTTTATTAAGCATTTCCAATTACTTTTTAATCTGGTTCCCTCAAAGGCCCACTCAAGTTGGACACAACTGCTGTAAAGCACACAATTATAGCTGGAAAATCTCAGCCTAACACTTTTGACCTTATTAAACTCCATCTATGGTAGACAATCCAAATGATTGATTCCTGGCCTCCTACATTTCTGCTTCTTTCTCATGGCAGAGGAATAGCTGAAAACAGAACCCAAGCTGTTTCAAACACAAATTATAAACAGGGTCATTGAATGATAAGAAGAGCTGGATTATATATTGCCCTTTTAAGTTCACAGCTGAGGAAACTGTTTTGTAGAGATCAAATGACTTGTCCAGGGTCACACAGCTATTAATTTTCAAAGGCAGGATTCAAATCTTGTCTCACTGATCACAGATCAAATCTTCTACTCTTCAAAAACATAACATGATTCTTCCTTTCTTACTACATAAAGTTTAAGTTCCTTTTTCTGTCTTTCAAATCCTATGGCTTGCCTTTATAGACTTATTTATACTGCTTTACTTTCCATATTATACAGTCCAGTCATATTGTACTGTACCATTCTCATACTTACTTGCCTATCTGCATTTTTGCCTACATCCTCTCCTGTAACTATCCCATCTCTGCCTGTCCTTCAAGACATAATTCAGATCATATCCCTTCTAGGAAACCATCTCTGATCTCCAGGTTAAATCAATTTTGTCCTCCTCAGACTCTATATTTTTCTATTTTTTCCTTTCATTTAGATTTATCGTGTCCTCCCATGTATCATAGTTATTTACTGAGATGTTCCATGCTCCCCATTTGATTTTAGATTTCCCTAAGTGTGGCACAGCCAAAAAAATTACACGTTTTGTAGTCAGAGAACTTGAGTTTCACTCTTGTTTCTACTGCTTAGTTATCACTTTGGTGATCTGGCATCACATTCCTTCACCTTTCTAGGCCCTCTATCAAGCTGAATTGTAAAGCATTCACACTGTGCTGCAGAAAGCGCAACTCTGATGGGCTGATTATGTAGATGAAATACCAAACATAGGGTTACCTAAAAGACTATTTTACAGAGGACTAGCACAAGGCAAGTGCTCACACGGAAGTCAGAAGTGGTACAAGAACACTATTAAAATTTCTCTGAAGAATTGTAGTACCAATTGTGAGACATGGGAGACACTGGCATAGCATTGTTAAGCATTGCATGCCCACATCGAAGAAGGTGCTGTGCTCTCTCAGCAAAGCAATATCATAGTACCCCAAAGGAAACATGAGATGAGCTTGTATTGGACTTGATCAGTCACGGTTACAGTCAAACACACTTTACTTTGACCCCAACATCATGATGTCATTGGTCTTCTTCAAGTACAAATGACAGCAGTCTTCAAAGTCTTCATTTGTAAAATGAGGGTGATCATAACTTAAGAGGAGAAAGAGACCTTTGATTCTATCTGTTCCAAAAGTCTCATTTTATTCATGTGGAATGGAGCCCTAGAAAGGTAAGTGACTTCCCCCAAGTGATATTGGCACTAAGGAAGAGATCCAGCATCTGACCCCCCAAGTTCTCTGACTCTAATATCAGTTCTCTTTTGGGCAAATTATCTCTGAGATCTCTTCTAGCTATTATCTAAGATCCTAAGATGATGTGTAATTTTCTCTTCATATTCCTTGCACTCAAAATTTAATGGGGCCTTATGCAATGTTTATTGAATTGTTTATGATGTTATTCATAATAATGATGATGACTTGATTTTACAACCATTATTTACCTTTTTAATTTTTTATAACACCTGGGTGATATAGTTAATACCAGAAGTGTAATCTCTCTTTGACTAAACTGAGACTCGCAAAGATTAGATGGCTGCCTTTTGCTTGTGCAGAAATTATGAAGACAGCTTGATATAAAGTGAAAAAAATGTTAGGCCTTGAGTCAAAAAGCCTCCTATTCAATCTTGGCTATATCATTTACTATTTTAGGTGACCTTGGATAAGGCATTTATCCTTGCCTAGCTTCAGGTTCCACATACGTAAAATGAGTGGACTAGAGTAAATGATCTTGGATTTTTTTTTTTATCAGCCCTAAATCCTGTGGTTAGATGAGGCACAGGGTCCCTTTCATCTCCATGAGCTGACATTTGGAGCTAGGATTTGATTCAAAGTTTTCAGGCTCCATGTGTCCACTATATCATGCTCTGCCGTACTCAGCATGGTTTTGGTTGGATTAGGCAAAGAGTAATGTGTTTTTTTATATTTTGCTTATAGGAAACAACTGCAACAAAAAAAAATCTTTTCATTTTTGGCTACAGTATTATCTCCAGAGTTAAGGACTGCTAGAGACTATACATCTTAATTTTTTTTTTCTGATCCTTTCTCTTGGAAAAAAATTTTTATTCTGACTCAAAGATATTATTTCCAAAACTAGAAAATATCTATATTTTATCTATATCAATATCATCTATATCTACATCTTTATCTGCATATATACAATATATAATACAACCCTAGCTATATAAATGGAGCCACATATATGTGTATATATGTATATATACATATATCAATATATATTCATATATAGCATATTTGGAGAGAGAGGAAAAGAGAAAGTGAGAGAGAAACAGAGCGAGAGAGAGAGAGAGAGAGAGAGAGAGAGAGAGAGAGAGAGAGAGAGAGAGAGAGAGATATCCTTTAAGTAACTAATTATACTTCTGCTTTGCAGTTTGTTTAGCTTCTTTCATGGATCCTCCCATTGGGAAGATCTCACTATAAGTGAATCCATGGCTGCTTTCATAATCTCATAATTTGCCTTGCCTGCAACAGATATTTTACTTCTAAAATAGGAGGAGTAGAATCATGAATCAATTAATGTCGCTTTGTACCATGAACTCTGGCAGAAACTGTATTGGAATCAAGCATAATTCCCCTTGGCAGGTTGAATGGTTAAAAATCCTGGCTCCATGGTTAATTAGAATTTCAAAGGACACTTAGATATTGCATGTAAATAATGATTTAAAAGTAATAAACTAACACCTGAGGCTGCCAAAGGTGAGGAATTTAGGCTATTTGTAAGCCAATATGCAGAGGCTATGGATGCTTGTCTTTTGTAGCTCCCATAAGAGACAGAAACTGCCAATGCCTACCTGGCAGAGTGTGGCTGCCATTGGTACCCTTACTCCTTAATCTGAAGTTTAATATTCATCTGTCTCCTGGAATCATAAAATCTCAGGGTTGGAAGTCACCTCAGAGATCATATAGTCTGATCAAAACTAAAAAAGTAATCCCTTCTACAACACACTTCACAAAAGGTCTTCCAACCTTCCCTTGAAAACATCTAATATTAGTTTAATCGCTACCTTGCAAGGAAGCCTATTCCATTTTTACAGAATTCATTAAGAAAGTTTTCTTCAATCAAGTTGAAATATGTCTCCCTGTGATGCTCTTTCATTGATGTTAGTTCTACTCCCTTTCCAATAAGCAGTATATATTTATTAAACAACAAATGAAAGGGAGATATTTAGGAGAATATAGTAGATTTTTATTTTGAAAATCAGTTTCATATGAATCTGGAGAAGGTGAATATATTTGTTAGGACTTGATCATTACAAATTTGATAACTTTGGGTTTCTAGATCAACAAGTCTGACCACTGGACCTTAGAGGACTTGATAAAGTCCCTTATATTACAAAAAGGGATAACGTGGGCCAGTGGCAAAATACAGATCAAAATGATTGGAGATTGCCCTGGATATAGTGGGAGACCTTGGCCTTCTTTAAGCTAAGGTCTTTCCCAGCCTATAGCTCTACCCTCTCCCAACCCTTACAATACTAGTTGTATTGTATTGTTCTTTTGTTTTATTTTCTATGATTTTATTTTAATTATTTTCTAATTCTGCCAATGCAATAAACCTCACTGGTAAAATTATAAAGCAGGACAAGCAAAGTTGGTACAAGAAATACCATACCTTGTATAAAAAGAGAATATTTCTGATGATTATTTTTTATATTTTATTATTGATAGATACACATTCCCTTTGGATGTCATAATTTTTTTAAAGGCTATCCACTGCCTTTTTTTTAGGATATAATATTTGCCATTTCTGAATCTGTATTATGACAAAGGTGGCAGCCTACTATAGTTAGGTATATTCAAGAACACATAGAATATGCCCAAAGAGTAATATTAAAAGTTTCTATGACAACTTACAAGGAGTCTTCACTAAACAAACAAGGCATCCCTTTTTAATCATTATTTGACCATTTTGTGAGTAACTTAAAGCATAGTGGCATGCTTATCAAATGACAAAATGCTGAAAGGTACTACATAGTCAAAATACAAAGGGATCTTGATAGTCAAGAGAAAAAAAGTCAACAGAAAAAAGTCTTAAATCTGTACTCAAATAATTGGATTCACTCGCTATCACTTATTTTTACCTTCTGTTGAGTTTTGTTTCATCTTTCTGATGGTTCCTCTCATTGTTTTTAATTTTTACTTACAACTTCACTAATGTGAAAATATGTTTAACAGGATTATAAATGTAAAGCCTATATCAGATTGTGTGCCATCTTGGGGGGTGGGGAAGAGGGAGAATAATTTTCAACTCAAAAGCATATGGAAGCGATTGTTGATAAATCAAAATAAAGTATTAAAATTAAAAAAAAGCAAATAATCAGATTCACAAGTACAAGACAGGAGTAGCATGGATAGAAAGCAAATAATTTTTTTTTTAAATCTCAATAGTTTTATGGACTATAAACTCATTATGATTCAAAAGTCTGATGTAGCAGCCACATTATTAGGATTCTCCAAAAAAAATGAAATTAATTCCCTCAATATATAGGTAGTTCCCTTTGAATGGAGAACTTTTATTATATGTATGTATGTATGTGTATGTGTATGTGTACATATATATATATATACATATATATACATATATATATATATACATATATATACATATATATATATATGTATATATATATATATATAAAATTACTAGAATTTCCCTCAGTATCCTCATTCCTGATGCCTCTCAGGGAGTTTTACTACATAACAAATAATATTGTAAAGAAAAGGAGAAAAAAGAGGAAGAAAGAAAAATTAAGCAAAAGTTATCAATCAAATGAAAAGGTTTAAAAATGTTTGCAATCATACACAATTGTGGACTTCCTGTACCTTCAAAGAAGTGGGGAGGTGGTTTCTTTTTCTATCTCTTCTTTGAGAACATGCTTGTAATTTTTAATTTTCAGCATTTACTTTTGATTGGTTTGCAGTAATTTCCATTTAGATGGTTGCAGTAATTATTTTGTTTTCTTTGCTGGACTTACTTTACATGGCATCAGATCATTTAAGTCTCTTCATGGTTCTCTGTATTCATCATAGTTGTCATTTCTTGAAGCACAGTAATACACCATTACATTTATCACAAACAATTGTTAATTGATAAAGAATGCTCAGTTAAAAATATAAGTGATGATACTGCCAGAGTCAAAATATAGATTTTGTTCTATTCCTCTAAATAAACCAAAATATCATGAGGATCTTTCACAAAAAATAAAAATAAATAAAAGTTGCTTTGAAAGAATAAAAGACCTAGAGTGAAAAGGGAACTAATGGTAAGGGAATAGGGCACACAAACCTCAAATTATATTATAAAGCAGGAATCAAAACCACTTGATTCTGATAAAAAAAACCCAGAAACTTAGATCAATGGAATATAAAAGACAAAGAAGAAATAAAGCATTTAACTCAATAATTTAATTCAATAAAATCCAAAACATCAATTGCCTATAAAAGAACTCCACATTTGATAAGAACTCCAAGGAATACTGGAAAGCAATCTGGTGACAGTTAGACTTGCATTACTATTTGGTACCAAAGGCTACTGTAAATTAAGAGTTCACATGTAACATAAACATAAAAGATAATACCATAAAAATTATAAGAGAAATAGATCATAAAACTTTCATGCTATTGTTATGGTATGAATATGTAAATAAATAAGGGATAGAAGCAATAATAAAAGACAAATCAATTGCTTTGAATAATGAAACTGAAAATTTTTGTACAAGTAAAATGAATGCTTTAAGGATATGAAGAGAAACACTTTACTGTGGAAAACTTTGTAATAAATACATTTTGCATGTGTTTGATATCTAAGATACATAAAGAAGTAACAGAAATATAGGATAACAAAAATGATTTGCAAATAGAGAAGTGTTTAGAGGATATGAAGAACTAGTTCTCTAAAAAAGAATTGGAAACTATGTATAACCACACAAAAGAATGTTCTATATTAACATTAAGAGAAATTCAAATTAAAAAAAAATAAACACTGACATTTCACTTAACACCAAAGAAATTGGCAAAGATGACAAAAGATTAAAATAATAAATACAGGAGGATTTTAGAAGGACAGATATCCTAATAAATAGATGGTAGAGCTATAATTAAAACAATTACTTTGGAAAACCATTCATAATTGTGCAAATGAAGTGAATAAAATACCCATAACCATTGACCTGATTCCATTGCTAGACAAGGTCATTACAAAACAAACAATCAAAACTCCATAAATATCAAAATATTTATAAGAACACTTATTTTTTGCGCTAGCAAAGAACTACAAATAAAATACATGTTAACATTTTGAAGAATGGCTTAACAAATTATGGTACAAAAATGAAACAAATCATTACTGTCCTGTAAGAAATGAAAAAAAAATTAATAAGAGACACATGGAACTATTTATATAAATTGATGTAAAGTAAAATAATAAGATACAGGTAAAGAATCAAAATAACTACAATGATGTGAATATAAAGACTAGTATAAAACAGCTGAAAGTGATTATTGCAAAATTATGCTCCAAAGAAGAGATATGAGAAGACACCTTGACCTACTTCTTTGCATAAGTGTGTAACATAACAAGCAAATTTAGATTTGGGGTATGTGTTCTTTAGTAATGTTGACCTTTTTTCTCCTTATTTTTATTCTTTATTTTAAAGGACACTTTTCCAGGATGAAAGAGGGGAAAGTACTTAGGGGTGATGTAAGTGATATAAAGGCCAAAATACCAACAAAATTAATTTAAAAAAGAAAAAGAAGTCTCTCATGTAGTCTAAGTTTGACTCATTCATTTTGCATTGATCTGTCATAACCACTGTTGTGTAATCTCTACTTCATAAAGAAAGCTCCAGGCTGAAATGAGGACCAGTCTGTTTGTAAGCTTCTATAAACATACAAAGGGTGTAAGATGCAATGCATTATAGCCATGGGATTTTGTACCATGACATCATCAAATAAATACATGATAATAAAAGATAGGCGGTTCATGTAGCAAAAGCATTAGTGTTGTCATTATGTCAGCAGAAAGTAAGGAAGGCCCCCTGAATGTTAGATGAATTTGATGTAGTGAGTATATGGGAGGATAATATTCAGTTTCATAAATAGAAGAGGCAAGAATGGAATATGAACTGCATCATTGGAGGCAATACTCAAATTTATGAGATAATAGCTAGAATAGAGGGTATGTAGAGGGTACCATAAGAGATAGATAGAAATACACATACCGACATATATTGTATATACGAATATATGGCTGTTAAGAAATGCGTATTTTCCTCAATGATCCTTACCCTTTTTTGGTCTTTCTCATATGTTTCCAATGGAATTCCTTAGTCATAGCTTTTCATTTATAAAGCATTTTAAAATTTATAAATTACTTTTCTCTCTTTTTAAAATAATTTTATTAATTTATTTTGATTTATTTTATTAATTGACAACAATCACTTCCATATGCTTTTGAGTTGAAAATTTTTCTCCCCTTCCTCCCCCCACCCCCAAGATGCGCACAATCTGATATAGACTTTACATTTACATATGCATTAAACATATTTTCACATTAGTGAAGTTGTAAGTAAAAATTAAAACCAATAGGAGGAACCATCAGAAAGATGAAACAAAACTCAACAGAAGGTGAAAATAAGTGACAGCGATTCGACTTCCATACCTCTTTCTTTGGATGTGGACAGCATTTTCCATCCGAGGCCTCTGGAGATGTCTTAGATCCTAATGCTGAGAAGGGTTCAGTTTAACAATATTAGTCATTGCATAACATGGCTGTTATTGTGTACAAAGTCCTCTTGGTTCTGCTCACTTCACTCAGCATCAGACCATATAAGTCTTTCCAGGTTTTTCTGAAGTCAGCCTGTTCATCATTTCTTATAGCACAATAGTATTCCATTACATTCATATACCACAACTTGCTCAGCCATTCCCCAATTGATGGGCATCCTCTCAATTTCCAATTCTTTGCCACCACAAAAAGAGCTGCTATGAATATTTTTGTACATGTGGGTCCTTTTCCCATTTGTTTGATCTCTTTGGGATATAGCCCTAGAAGTGCTATTGCTGGATCAAAGGGTATGCACATTTTTGTAGCCCTTTGGGCATAGTTCCAAATTGTTCTCCAAAATGGTTGGATCATTTCACAACTCCACCAACAATGTATTAGTGTTCCAATTTTCCCACATCTTCTCCAACATTTATCATTTTCCTGTTTTGTCATGTTGGCCAATCTGATAGGTGTGATGTGGTACCTCAGAGTTGTTTTGATTTGCATTTCTCTAATCAATAATGATTTAGAGCATTTTTTCATATGACTATAGATGGCTTTAATTTCTTCATCTGAGAACTGTCTGTTCATATCCTTTGACCATTTATCAATTGGGGAATGGCTTGTGTTCTTATAAATTTGTCTTAATTCTCTATATATTTTAGAAATGAGGCCTTTATCAGAGAGACTGGTTGTAAAAATTCTTTCCCAATTTTCTACCTTCCTTCTAATCTTAGTTGCATTGGCTTTGTTTGTGCAAAAACTTTTCAATTTAATGTAATCAAAATGATCCATTTTGCTTTTCATAATGTTCTCTATCTCCTGTTTGGTCATGAATTCTTCTGTTCTCCATAGATCTGATAGGTAAACTATTCCTTGTTCTCCCAGTTTACTTATGGTATCAGCCTTTATATCTAAGTCCTGAACCCATTTTGACTTTATTTTGGTATATGGTGTGAGATTTGGGTCTATGCCTAGTTTCTGCCATACTCTTTTCCAGTTTTTTTTAAAGAGTGGGTTCTTATCCCAGAAGCTGGGGTCTTTGGGTTTATCAAATAATAGATTACTATAGTCATTGACTACTGTGTCTTGCATATTTAACCTATTCCACTGATCCACCTCCCTATTTCTTAGCCAGTACCAAGCAGTTTTGATGATTGCTGCTTTATAATACAATTTAAGATCTGGAATTGCTAGGCCACCTTCCCCTGCATTTCTTTTCATTAGTTCCTTTGATATTCTGGACCTTTTGTTTTTCCAAATGAATCTTGTTATTATTTTCTAACTCTATAAAATAATTTTTGGTAGTTTGATTGGTATGGCACTGAATAAGTAAATTAGCTTAGGTAGGATTGTCATTTTTATTATATTAGCTCGGCCTACCCATGAGCAACTGATGTTTTTCCAATTATTTAGATCTGATTTTATTTGTGTGAAAAGTGTTTTGTAATTGTGTTCATAGAGTTCCTGGGTTTGTTTCGGAGGTAGACTCCTAAATATTTTATAATGTCTACAGTAAGTTTAAATGGGATTTCTCTTTCTATCTCTTGCTGTTGGGCTTTGTTGGTAATATATAGAAATGCTGATGATTTATGTGGGTTTATTTTATAGCCTGCAACTTTGCTAAAGTTGTTTATTATTTCAAGTAGTTTTTTTGCTTGATTCTCTAGGATTCTCTAAGTATATCATCATGTCATCTGCAAAGAGTGATAGCTTTGTTTCTTCTTTGCCTATTCTAATGCCTTCAATTTCTTTTTCTTCTCTTATTGCTAAAGCTAAGGTTTCCAGTACAATATTGAATAACAGTGGTGATAATGGACATCCTTGTTTCACCCCGATCTTATTGGAAATGCTTCTAGCCTGTCCCCATTACATATAATGCTTGCAGAAGGTTTTAGGTATATGCTATTTATTATTTTAAGGAAGATTCCATTTATACCTATGCTTTCTAGTGTTTTTAACAGGAATGGTTGTTGTATTTTATCAAAAGCTTTTTCTGCATCTATTGAGATGATCATGTGGTTTCTGTTGGTTTTGTTGTTGATATGCTCAATGATGCTGATACCTAATATTGAACCAACCCTGCATTCCTGGTATAAATCCTACCTGGTCATAGTGTATTATTCTTGTGATAAGTTGCTGCAATCTACTTGCTAGTATTTTGTTTAAAATTTTTGCATCTATATTCATTAGAGAAATTGGTCTATAATTTTCTTTCTCTATTTTGACTCTTCCTGGTTTAGGTATCAACACCATATTTGTATCATAAAAAGAATTTGGTAAGACTCCTTCTTCACCTATTTTCCCAAATAGTCTGTACAGTATTGGAATTAATTGTTCTTTAAATGTTTGATAGAATTCATGTAAATCCATCTGGCCCTGGAGATTTTTTCCTAGGGAGTTCATCAATGGCTTGTTCAATTTCTTTTTCTGAGATGGGGTTATTTAAGTATTTTACTTCCTCTTCGGTTAATCTGGGCAATTTATATTTTTGTAAATATGTATACATTTCATTAAGTTTGTCAAATTTGTTGGCAAAATAATTCCTAATTATTGTTTTAATTTCCTTTTCCTTGGCGGTAGCTTCGCCCTTTTCATTCTTGATACTAGTAATTTGGTTTTCTTCTTTCTTTTTTTAATTAAATTAACCAAAGGCTTATCTATTTTATTGTTTTTTTCATAAAACCAGCTCTTAGTTTTATTTATTAGTTCAATAGTTTTCTTAATTTCAATTTTATTAATTTTTCCTTTGGTTTTCAATATTTCTAATTTGGTGTTTAGTTGAGGATTTTTAATTTGTTCTTTTTCTAGTTTTTTTAGTTGTATGCCCAATTCATTAATCTCCTCTTTTTCTATTTTATTTATGTAAGCATTTAGAGATATAAAACTTCCCCTAAGAACTGCTTTCGCTGCATCCCATAGGTTTTGGTATGTTGTCTCATTATTGTCATTCTCTTGAATGAAATTATTGATTGTTTCTATGATTTGTTGTTTGACCCAATCATTTTTTAGGATTAGATTATTTAGTTTCCAATTATTTTTTCATCTATCTTTCCATGGCCCTTTATTACATATAATTTTTATTGCATCATGATCTGAAAAGGATGCATTTAATATTTCTGCCTTTCTGCATTGGATTGTGAGGTTTTTATGCCCTAGTACATGGTCAATTTTTGTGTATGTGCCATGTACTGCTGAGAAAAAAGTGTATTCCTTTCTATCCCCATTCAGTTTCTCCAGAGGTCTATCATACCTAACTTTTCTAATGTTCTATTCATCTCCTTAACTTCTTTCTTGCTTATTTTATGGTTAGACTTATCTAGTGCGGAAAGGGGGAGGTTCAGGTCCCCCACTAGTATAGTTTTGCTGTCTATTTCTTCCTGTAACTCCCTGAACTTCTCCTCTAAGAATTTGGATGCTATACCATTTGGTGCATATATGTTTAGTAATGATATTACTTCATTGTCTATGGTGCCTTTTAGCAGGATGTAGTTTCCTTCCTTATCTCTTTTGATTAGATCTATTTTTGCTTTTGTTTTGTCTGAGATCAGGATTGCTACCCCTGCTTTTTTTACTTCAGCTGAAGCATAATATATTCTGCTCCAGCCTTTTACCTTTACCCTGTATGTGTCACTCTTTTTCAAATGTGTTTCCTGTAAACAACATATTGTAGGATTATGGTTTTTAATCCATTCTGCAATCCCTTTCCGTTTTATGGGAGAGTTCATCCCATTCACATTCACAGTTATGATTACTATCTGTGTCTTTTTCTCCATCCTTTCCCCCCTTTTATGCTTTTCTTTCTCCTTTTTCCTTTCCCCTTCACTAGTGTTTTGCTTTTGACCACTGCCTCCTTCAGTCCCTCCCCCTTTTATTATCCCTTCCCTTTTCTTCCCCTTTAGTCTTACTGCTTCTTCCCTCCCTTCTTTCCCCCCTCCCTTCTTTCCCCCTCCCTTTTCTTTCCCCTTTTCCCTCCTACTGCCTGTAGGGCAAGTTAGATTTCTATACCTAACTGATTATATTCCCTTCTTGAGCCAAATCTGATGAGAGTAAGGTTCAAACAATGCTCCCCCCCTTTCTTTCCCTCTGCTGTAATAGGATTTTGTGTCTTTTCCTGTAATGTAATTTACCCTTGTCTGCCTCCTCCTTTCTCAGTACATTTTCTAAGATCAGATTGATCCACTTATTTGGATCCATTTAACCCACTTGATTAGATTTTTTTTTATCATTACATCAAAATCAACTAATATCCATCCTCTTTATTTATACTCATTTAACAATACAGTTCTCAAGGGTTGCAAGTGTCCTATTCCCTTGTAGGGGTTTAAACAGCCCCCCCCATTAACAACATATTGTATCTTCTGTCCCATTTACCTTTTTAAGTCCTTCTTGAGTCCTGTACTTGAAGATCAAATTTTTTGTTGAGCTCTGGTCTTTTTATCAGGAAAGTTTGGAAGTCTCCTATTTCATTGAATATCCATCCTCCCTTGAAAAATGATGCTCATTTTTGCTGGGTAATTGATCCTTGGCTGCATTCCAAGCTCCTTTGCCTTACGGAATATCATGTAGAAGCTGCAATGTCCTATGTAATCCTGACTGTGGTTCCATGATATTTAAATTGTTTCTTTCTGGATGCTTTCAGCACCTTGTCTTTCATCTGGTAATTTTGGAATTTTGCTATTATATTCCTTGGTTGTCAATTTGGGATCTCTTTCAGGTGATGGTGGATTCTTTCTATGGTTATTTTCCCTTCTGGTTCTAGGACTTCAGGGCAGTTTTCCTTTATGATTTCCTGAAAGATACTGTCCAGGCTCTTTTTTTCATCATGATTTTCAGGTAGTCCAATAATTTTTAAATTGTCTCTCCTGAGTCGATTTTCCAGGTCGTTGTTTTACTGATGAGGTATTTTACATTTTCATCTATTTTTTCATTTTTTTTTTCTGTTTGACTGATTCTTGCTCTCTCATAGAGACATTAGTTTCCATTTGTCCAATTCTAGTTTTTAACAGATTGTTTTCTTCTGTTAGTTTTTGTACTTCCTTCTTCAACTGGCCAATTGTGTTTTTTAGGGACTTGTTTCTTCAGTATACTCTTCTGTTAGTTTTTGTCTTCCTTCTTCAATTGGCCAATTGTGTTTTTTAGGGACTTGTTTTCTTCAGTGTATTTTTTTTCCAATGGCCAATTGTATTTTTGAAGGACTCTTCTACCTCTCTCATTTGACTATTAAAATCCTTCTTGAGCTCTTCTAAGAAGGCTTTTTGGGCTTCAGACCAGTTCATATTCCCTTTTGTTGTTGCAGATGTGGGTTTGTTGACAATGTTGTCCTCTTCAGAATTTCTGTCTTGATCTTCACTCTTCTCATAATATGAATCTATGGTACGTTTCTTTTTACTCATGGTGTTTCTTTATTCCCTGGCCTTTAAAGAGATTGAGCTCTCCTGCTGGGGAACAGAGGGTACTGACCCAAGCTTCTTGTGTTGGGAGCCTAGGTCTTGGTCACTGGCTTTGTGTGCTGGGGCCTCTTATGCTGGCAATTGGAGGCTGTAGGTTTCTGGCAGCTTACCTTTGTTGGGCTGGAATCAGCAAGGCTGGAACTTTCAGGCAATTCTAGGTTGCCTGCTTTTCCTTTCCTTTAGCTTTCTTCAGCTCCTTTTAGATGGGTGCTGCAGGGTGTTTATCTGCCTGGGGCCCCTGCAGTGTTGTCTCCCTCTTTCTGCTAATGCACTGGGAGATTCCTTTGCAGTAGTGCGAGGCACCTGGTGGTTTTCTGAGCTGGTTTCCAGCGGTTCCCCTGCCCTCACTGAGGTACTCAGAGGTCCAGGTGTTGGTGTTTGCCTGCTCTACCACCTGGGTTTCAGGATTTCTTCACAATTGGAGGCTGCAGGGCTGCCACAGCTCACTTGATGTTGAGTTGGAATCAGCAATGCCAGGGCTTTAGGAAGCCTTTAAGTTTTTTTCTTCACCTTCTTTCAGATGAATGCTGCAGGGCACTTATCTGCCTGGGGCCCTTTGGAGTTCTGCCTCCCTTATTTTTGCTGAGGCCCTGGGAGACCTGTTTGCTGCGCTGCTGCACTGCTTCTCCTCGTCGTTCTTCTAGTTCGGGTGTTCCAGGTGTTTTTTTTTTCTGGGGTGATATTTTCTGGGTTTTCAGAGGTTGACAGGGCAGAGTGAGAGCGACTACCTTTTCACTCCACCATCTTAGCTCCCAGAAGCGGAAGTCAACGTTCATTTTCATAAGATTTTGAGTTCCAAATTTTTTCCTTTTCTCTTTTCCCCTCCTCCACAAGACAGAAAGCAATCTGATACAGGTTTTACATGCACAATCATGTTAATCATATTTCCACATTAATCATGTTGTGAAAGAAAGGTCAGAACTAAAGGAAAAAAAAACACAAAAAGGAAAAAAAAAAGTGAGACTAGTATGTGTCAATCTGCATCTAGACTCCATAGTTTTTTTCTCTGGATCTGGATAGAATTTTCCATCATGAGTCTTATGGAAATCTTTTGGACCATTACATTGCTGAGAAGAGCTAAGTCAATCATAGTTGATCATCACACAATGGTGCTGTTACTGTGTACGGTGTTCTGGTTCTGCTCACTTCACTCAGCATCAGTTCATGTAAGTCTTTCCAGGTTTTTTCTGAAATCTACCTGCTCATCATTTCTTATAGCACAATAGTATTTCATTTCATTCATATGCCACAACTTGTTCAGCCATTCCCCAATTGGTGGGCACCCTCTCAATTTCCAATTGTTTTCCCCAACAAACAGAGCTGACATATATTTTTTTTTCTTTTTGTACATATGGGTCCTTTTCTCTTTTTTATGATCTTTTTTGGGAAGCAGACCTAGTAGTGGTATTGGTGGATCAAAGGGTATATACACAGTTTGGTTGCCCTTTGGGCATAGTTCCAAATTGCTCTCCAGAATGCATTATTTATGAGATCATAGTTATAACAGAGAGTATGTAGATGGCACCATAGTTAGATAGATAGAGAAATGCACACATACACATATTGTGTATATGAATACACGGCTATTAAGAAATGTGTGTGTTCCTGAATGATTCTTACCCTACTTTGGCCTCTTATATGTTTCCAATGGAATTTCTTAGTCATAGATTTTCATTTATAAAGCATTTTAAAGTTCACAACTCTACTAACAATGGATTAGTGTTCCAATTTTCCCACATCCTCTCTAATATTTATCATTTTCCTTTTCCAGCATATTAGCTAATCTGATAGGTATGAGGTGATACCTCAGAGTTGTTTTAATTTACATTTCTCTAATCAATAGTGATTTAGAGCATTTTTTCACATGACTATAGAGAGTTTAATTTCTTCCTCTGAAAACTTCCAGTTCATATCCTTTGACCATTTATCAATTGGGGAATGACTTGTATTCTTAAAAATTTGACTCAGTTCTCTATATAATAAATTAATTTCTCACAAAACCTTATAAAATATGTATTGAAAGTAGTGCTAGTATTCTTATTTCAATATCACAGATGAGAAAACTGAGAATCAGAGATGTTAATTGCCTTGTTTTTGTTCATATAGTTAGTAAGTACTGGAATCAAAGATTTTGAACAATTTCTCCTAGCTCAAGGTCTACAATTTATTCCAATAAATAGTGCTGCCTTGTTTGTGTCAGATAATCAGTATTTTCATATTTTCTGCAATTGTATTGAACATTTCTCTCTCCAGTCTGTTTTTAAGCTTACTTTGCATTAATAGAACTGGTCACATATATATTTTATTTCTTTTATTTAAATTCAAATAAAATACAGGGAATGTGTAAAGGAAGAAAATACCACTTCCATTTCATTGAAAGCACAAAATAATGTATTCATTTGAACAGCTGGGTAATTTTCATGCTTCATGCAAATCAGTTCAAAAGTAACAAAACTTGAGAAAATGTGGAGGGGAAAAACTATTTCAAATTACAGATCTAATGCAAATTTCCCAGTCTTCAAAAAAAAAATGTGTGTGCACTCTTATTTTTAGGAAATTCATTACAAAGTCTTTAAAAGGAAATAGATTATTTTTCATTGTGTAACTGAAGGATTTCCAATGATGACATATAAATACATTCAGCTGGAAAGAGAGTAAAAACAATGTGAGCTGGATCATTTTAGAATTTGTGCAATAAAGGATAACGTGCAAAAGCAGCAATAGTCTTTCCTCCTTCCCTACCCATGAAAAAAGATAAGGTATTGAGGGCCACACATTGTTCTTTAACCTTTCAGAAGTTAAAAATGTCATTTTTTTCTCTCTGATCACTTCTGCCTTTCCCTTTACTAAATGCATTTCTTCCTGATAGGCATTTCTCTTGCCATTTCCAATAAAATTTTGGCTACTACAAAAACTCTTTGGAGTGTTGTTGTGGTGGTGGTGGTGGTGGTGTTTTTTTTCTTTTTTTAATCTCACCTTTCCTTCCTCTTACCCCTTGGATAGTCTATGCCTCTGCTTCCAGAAAACAGTATTAAGATCTGACTGACTAATGGCTAAGAGTCAGAACTTTCAATGTGAATGTAACTTTCATAAACTTATTTGATGACCTAAACTCAGAGTTTTAGAATCCTCATTGTATTGAAATAGTGGATAGATTGCTGGATTTTGAGTCAGAAATAGCTAATTTCAAACACCACGTACAAGGTGACAGACTTGAGGAGCAGAATGATGCAGAATATTTTGGATATGATCAACATGGGAATTTGTATTGTTTGACTATGCATATTTGTTACAGGCATGTTCTCTTCTCCCTCACCTTCCCTGCCCTCAACAGAAAGGGAGAAGAAAAAGAAAACATATTTTCATTCATTGAAAAAAAAATAATAACTTCACTTCAGGGAGCCAAGATGGCAGAGTAAGAAGTAAGTTGCTCTTACCCTCCATTATTAACCTATGAAAGCCCAGAAAATATTGCCTCAGGAAAAAACCCTGGAACAGCTGAACCAGAAGAAAGACAGACTGCAGCAGTCTGGTGGCCCAGGTAGGTTAAAGGATTAACAGGAAAGGCCCGTCTTGCCCTAGGGGAAGAGGAGCAGTACAGAATGGGAGGTATCTCAGAAAGATACTGGAAAGCCCCACTTCAGCATACCAAGAGGAGATCCTGAAACCCAGGTGGTGGAGCAGGAAAACACCAATGCCAGGACCCCCAAGTGCCTCAGTGAGGGCAGGGGAACCGGTGGAAACCAGCTTGGAAAACCACCAGGTGCCTGGGCATTCTACAGCAACCAGCTCTCTCAGGGCCTCAGCAAAACTAAGGGAAGCAGCGCTTCAAGGGACTCCAGGATGATAAACATCCTGCAACATCCATTTGAAAGGAGCTGAAGAAAGTGAAAGTAAGAAAAGGCCCAGGTGAGCAGGAAATCTCCAGGGGCCACACTACCCTATTCCTAGAGTTAAAGTATTGCTGATTCCAGCCCAACACCAGGTAAGCTGCCAGAACCCTACAGCTTCCAATTGCTAGCATCAGAGGCATCCGCACACAAAGCCACTGACCAGGACCTGGGCTCCCAACACAAGAAGCTGGGGTCAGTGCCCTCTACTCCTCAGCAGGAGAGTGCAATCTCTTTAAAGGCCAGGAAATAAGCAAACACCATGAGCAAAACAAAATAAAAATAAAATTAAAAAGTACAATAGATTCTTATTATGGGAACAGTGAAGATTAAGGCAGAAATTCTGGAGGACAACATTGTCAACAAACCCACATCTGGAATTTCAAAAGGGAATATGAACTGGTCTGAAGCCCAAAAAGCCTTTTTGGAAGAGCTCAAGAAGAATTTTAAAAGTCAAATGAGAGAGGTAGAAGAAAAAATGGGAAAAGAAATGAGAGGTATGCAAGAAAGAGTCAGTAGCTTGGAAGAGGAAGGACAAAAATTAACTGTACAAAACAAGTCCTTAAAAAATACAATTGGCCAACTGGCAAAAAAAAAAAAAGAACACTGAAGAAAACAAGTCCCTAAAAAGAAAAAAAAATAACTTAAATGCACCTTTGAGACATATAAGCTTCATGACCCTGGGAAAATCAGAAATAACCTCTATAAGCCTTATTTCCAGTTACGCAAACAAAACATCTTGACCTTCTGAAAGTTTCAAAAAATGAGATCCATAGAGTTATAGTTATACAGTTATTGAAACAAAGTTAATACTTTTCAGATAGTATCAATACAAAAATATTAATAGTAATACTAGACAAGTTAAAATTAGTTGATTTGATAGGTGATTCAATGAAAAAAATTGCATCAACAGTGTTGGGTGTAGGCAGAGGGAGGAGATCTAAATTAGGTACTCAGGATAGACATGAAATCTATATTTTGCCTTTTTGACTCTAGTCTATTGTCCCTTTTTTAACTTATCTAGACAAAATGAATAAGCATTTCTTTTGACAATTGTTTAAGAGGGGCACCTTCAAAACATTTATATTCACTTAAAAGGTCATGAAAGCCAGTTTCCAAGAAAATGTTCAACTTCTCTGCCTGCATTTCACCTTGGCTATTACCACGTTTAGCTAAAACACAAAGAAAATTTCCTAGTTCAAAGAATTTTTAAAAAAATCACCATGGCATTGTTGGCAATGGCTTAATCAGAGTCACTGCATGATGCTGAAGATCCATGCTGAGGATAATTTTTTCAGCTTTTTACAAAGGTGTAACTCCAGTAATGTTCAGAAAAATAAGTCAGGAGAAATCCACCTGAAGTATTATATCAAATTCAAATTTTATTATGAAATGGGATTATTGTTTCATCCAATAAAAGAAAAAAAATATTTCATATTTTGTACTTTTGACATCAGAGGAGCATTGCAATGACTCTACCCCTCCCTCCCCCAAAAAGAAAGAAATTCACTTCTATTCCTCACTCTACAGGACAGAGCTCAATAGGGAAGAATCTAGGTTACTGCCTTGACAACACTATGTCTTAGAATTTGTGGTTTTTGAAAACACACACAGAATCAAACCTCAGATATAGAAATTCTTGGTAAGACTTAGAACTATCATGAAACTGGAGAAGCACAACACAGAGTAATTTAAATCTGATTTGCATATATTGTTGCTTACACTAAGAAGAAGCTCTTTCAATCAGACATCAAATTTGGAAATTTCATTTTAAACTTGAACTACTTGATGTTCTTCCATGATAATCAGAGGCAAATGGAACATCTCTTTTGTTAGTAATAAATACCTGCAAATGTCCTTTGAGAGCTCTGCTTTATGAAAAATGTTGAATTTAAGGAGTATGATTATTTCTAGAGTTCTAATGCTTTAAAATTATTATTAGGACACATTCATGTACTGTGGTATTAGAAGTAATAATAGCATTTTACATGTTAAAAGGAAACATCATAGGAAAGATTATGAGATAAACCAAGGGTCAATCAATGTCACTGTGAGACTGATCATAGTTTCCATTTCAAGTTCTCCAAACAGTAAGTGCATTTATTAAAAAAAAAAAAAGCAAGGTAGAGATTTTATTCTTGTGATACAAAAACTGCCTTCGCCAATGTAGATCAACAGGTCTCTCTGTATGTTACTGTTTTGGAGTATTGCACAGGATAGTTATTAGCTGTTAAAGTTATTTGCCTATGGTCTAACAGTTAGTATATATTAGAGCCATGACACTAATCCAGGCCTTATGGATTCCAAGGATAATCTTCTGACCAATATACCATATTGTCTGTTAAATCCTGCATAATAGAATCTAACTTGTAATACTCCATGTGCTGACACTAATATACACACACATAAAATTTTAAATAGAATGTGTTCAATAAAATAAATAAATAATCAGCCATATGGATATAAGAATCAGATTACTGATCACCTCGTTGCTCAGTGTTGATATTTTACATACAGTATGCACACTTTTTGATTTTGTATTCAAATCTATCCCAGATAAACATTCAAGTAAGAATGAGACCTTGAGTGCTGTCTGGCCAACAACCAATAGACATATAATGAGGATAAATAGCACCTCCCACTCTAAAGTCTAGTCTATTTATATAGACTATTTATATTAGTATAGAGCATACTTCACAGAGTGAAAACACATACCCTATCCCCTTAAAATAAAAATGTGCTTCAGTAATGAGGGGCTTGTCACTTGGCGTGTATCAAAAACCTTGAGTTGTCCCTTTCCATCTCATGAAATCTAGGTGGGGGTGCAGGGTTGGGGAGGGAATACAGAAGTTTCATGTAAGAGAGATAATTATGGCTCTTTCAGGGAGCTTAATGAGAGTGAACTCAACTTTCAAGGATCTCTCTGTTCTTATTTGCTGACCACATCAGAACTCCCTGTATTTTATGTGAAGTAGGAGATTGACCACACATATCCTGCAATAGCAACATGGTGACTACAAGAACATGGGCAGCTGAAGAACTGGGGTCAGTTTAGCCTAGCCTAGCCTTTCAAAGCCATGGTTGCCCTTTTGCTTTTCATGACTTTACTGAAAATAGATAATGGAACAATAGTCCTGAGGTGGACATTTCTAGTCTTAGTTACAACTTGAAGAAGTTGGGGACTTCTGAAGTCTGAGTTGGCACCAGGTGCAGAAGAGTATCAGACTCCAGCACTTTATGAACAAGGTGATCACTAGTAAGTGAATGAGTAGGGCCAAAATTTTATCTAAGATCTCCAGAAGACAGGGACATGAAAAGTATTTGGGGAACCAAGGTGAAACTGAAATGCCAATTCAATAGTCATAAAATTCTTCAAATATTGATGAATTAAGTATGAACATTCCAATAGAGGATAACAATATTTTTTAATTGCTTTTTGCTCATGTTGTCATTAATGTGCTCTTGTGAACCTATTGTGTTAAGTATTTCTTTTATGTGGCACAAATAGTAGTTGTCCTACATGTGAGATTAAGTTCTTTTCTACTCACACCCCATCCCTCAATATTTTTGGAAAACCTAGACATGAACTAAGTCTAAATTTTAAGTGGGCCTCTGGGGTATGAGAGTAAAGAGTTATAGAATTCAATAAAGAACCTGGTTCCTCTTTCTTTTATGGGTTAGTCTTTCCTATGCTCAATCCTACTCCACACATGCATAGTCTCAAAACTGATAGGACCGCATTAGCAGAGATGGAAGAATTAGTGCTTTAGCTCCCTTGTGAAATAGCAGTTAACTGTATTTTTTGTTAGCATTTAGAATTTAGTCTGAAATAATATTTACCTTTCTAAATACCTCAAGGTACCCTGTCTATGCATCCCTTAGATTTTTATGATATTCTTATAGTTGGGTACATATCTTGAGCTCCATAAGAGATGAAGTTTCCTAACTTTCTGTGGTCAAAAGAATATCATATTCATAATCCTTTCTCTTTTCATAATGCTTTATGTATAATTGAAGCAAGCAGGTAGGCAACAAGTAATTATCAAAAACTTACTACAGATTATGCACTGTGATACAAACGTGGATACGATATAAATACAAGTAAAAAGATAGTCCCTGAACTCAAGTAGCTTACATTCTAATGAAAGAAGACAACCCAAAAAGGAAACTAAAACATAGAAAACAGGAGTAGGAAGGAAAGGGAAGACATTCACAGAGGCAAGGGAAGTCCCTGAAAGGAGCTCATCACAGGGATAAAGGGGCCAGAATGAAGGAGAGAAGTTCCAGGGTGAGAAGAGTTGAGTCATGGTGCTAAATCTACAGTCAGAAGCACTGCTAGGAGTAGAATGAAGAATGACCAGGTAGTGACTGTACCTAAAATGGTGGCCCCCAAAAGAAATTTATTAAGTAAAGATAATACTTTTTGGATAAAACCAAATTGTATTACACTTAACTGAATTGAATTAGTAGTCTCAGAATAGTTTTTAGGGGACTAGATTAGAAGAAATTCTTCGGAACCTTGCTAATTATTATAAAACTGTTTATCTAAAACCTGTGCTTATTTTTTTAATTAAATGACTAAATTATTAATGATAATGAACTCATATCACAATAGCTTGAATCACTTTTTAAAAAATCACAAAATGTGTTTTATCTACCTCTACAACTGCCTGAAAAGACATAAATACAAGAGAAAAGGATGCTAGCAACTTATCTTAAGATGTTCTATCTATTCTATAAAATATAATGAAAACATAATAATTAGTTTAATAGTAGTATATTTTTAGCCTTTCAAAATATTCCAAGTTCAGTTGATCTTATTAGATAAGAACATGTACAGAAGGGGTTATTCATGTTTTATTAATTCTCTCCTTCCCTACTTCCTTCTTTCCCAACTTCCTTTCCCTCTTCCTTCTTTCTTCCCTTCCTTTCCTCCTCTTTATTTTCCTTTCTTCCTTCCTTTCTCTCTCTCTCCCTTTTTTCTTTCTCTTTCTTTCCCTACTTCTTTCTCTTTCTCTTTCTTTCTTTCCTTCTTTCTTTTTTTTTCTGTAGATTTAGTGCTGTTTTTTATAGGATCATAGATTTTCAACGAGGAAGGGAAATCTGAAGCTAGAATGTAACCTTCTCCTTCTACAGAAGAAGAAACTAAGGAAACTAAGTACAATGAAATTAAGTGACTTGCCTAGCATCACATAAATCCAGAACTTTCTGACTCCCAATCCAATGCCTTATCCAGTATGCCATACTATCTCTCATGTAAAATACATCCCGTATTATATTTCTCACATTGCCTTTATTTCAGTGTACATTGTTAATTACTAAAAAGTCAGGTTTAAAGGAAGTTGACAAAAAGTGGCTCAAATACTTTGTCTCAATTAGGAGGTAAGGACACAAGTGAGCACATGCATTCTGAAAGTTAAAGAAGTTGACATAACTGTCAAAGAAGTAGATGAACACAGTCAATGATGAAGTAACTATGGGGTATTTGTTCTTTGAATCAGAGAAGAATGAGTAATAATGCCCATGGGTATTAACAGGGCACGCGCTGACTCATAAAAGTTCAATAAGCAGAAATAAGCCATTCATTAAGGCATTCCAACACCTTCTGAAGGGACACTTATGGAGAAATGGCTCCCATCCATCCATGGGTTCTAGCTAGTTGTATTATTGGCTCTAACACACAGTGTCAGCAGTAATGAAGGTGAGTCATAGCTTATTATTTCTAATAAGTAAGCATGGCCTTGAAACCATGAACAGAGGAACTTATCAAACAAACAACTAGCCATCCCCCATATTAGAGGACTTGCATCACATTTAATATCACATGTATTATTAAGAAAATGGCTGAAAGTATGGTCTTAGTCATACATACATATATATATATATATATATATATACATATATATATACACACACATACACACACATACATATATACATGTACATGTACATATACATATACATATACATATACACCCATGGTGCTTACCTGGGGGAACTCCCCCTTCTTTTCAAATGGATCTGTACATAGCACCTGACAGGGTTTGAGCTATTTTTATTTCCTTCACTCCCTTTAAAAACAAAGCAAAAACAAACAAACAAAAAAACTTATATGCCCACCCTACCAAATTGCTGGTATACAAATCAAAACTTTAATGGAATTCTCTCTCATACTTGTCATTTGTTGTGACCTTAAGGAAATCACTTGACCTCTCTGTTTCTCAATTGCTTTATGTGTAAAATTATGTAACTGGACAAGATGATGTCTATGATTCCTTCTGGCTCTAAATCAGTGATATTATGATTATATTAACAATGCCTTCATTATTTCCTTGAGAAACAACTTCTTTTATCAAAGACTGAGTACACTGGTGATTAAAACTGGGAGTCTAAATGACAAAACAATGCACAGTGAGTACTATGTCCACAAAGTGGTGGGTTTGGTTTGATTCTACATAAAATATTTTTTATAGAAAAAGATTATATTATTAAATTGCTCCAGAAAAGGATTGTTTTGTTTTTCTCTGTCATATGTGTACATGAGAATAATATAGTAGGAGGTTTTTTTTTTCTTACTAAGAAATATAATTAAAGTTCAGAGTTAATTTTTTTTCTAAGCTATTAAATTGGTTAGGCTAGGAGTTCTAAAAAGGGACCTACTCTTACTCACCTGGTATTGGTTTCATGTTCATTGCACATTGACAGGCCCAAATATACATAAGTGGCCTTGGCTACATATTCACAGTACATGCCTGTGACATCAGTCATACTCTTTATCCAGGGGAATTATTGTATACTAGATAGTTGTCCCTCCTGCTAGGAAGGGCTACAGAGCAGCTCATTAATACTGATCCACAGCTAAATTCAGTCTGTCAATGATGTCTTGTTCCATGAGGCTGACCAATGGCAAGTATATTTTTCAAAGTTTGTGTACTGCTTAGGGCAAAGTGTCTACTGTAGTCAACATATGATAGGGGATGAAGAAGCATGAAAGGTTCCAGCCCTCAAATAGCTTATGGTTTAGTTGGAGAAATTAGACATGAACATATACCAAATAATGCAAAACACTAAAGTTTTAGAGAATAGATAAGTTTTGCAGGGTTTCATATAAGAGAGATATAAATTGAGGCTGGATAAGTAAATTCAAGCTAGTGCAAACAGACAAATCCAGCCTGGAGGAGGTCACAACTGAGTTGAGCCTTGCAGAATGGGGGGGGGAAGCCTTCAGAATCTTTTATTTGTAACATAAGCCTTGATGATTCAGTGTTTTGTGGAAGACATATTTTGATACACTTAATTACTTTACAGGGATTTATTATTTATTCTCCCCCTCCCTAATGAAGAAGGGGAAAAAAAAAGAACTCTAATAATAATAATGCAATCAAAACAAATTTCCACATTGATCATGTCAAAAAATAAATATCTCATTCTTCTTTTAAAGTCCATCAATCCACTTGAAACAGAAAGGTACTATGTTGAACTTCAGGGAAAAAAGAGCTCAAAAGGCAGAAGATGATTTGTATCAAATTTAATTTTTTTTTAAAATTTGTTTGTTTTGTTTTGTTTTGTTTTTTTAAGACTGGGTTTGCCTACCTCGTCAATACTGGAAGTTCAATGAACACATATAGCCCAGAACCCTCTACTGATTAGCCCAGAAGTTTTAAGTTGCTCCATTTCCAACTTAGGCAGGTATGCCTTTCTCTTAGGCAGTCTATTGACTCTCTGCTCCCTGGGGCCCACCATGTTGGTGCCATATTTATTGTGGGTTAGCTTTAGTGCTACTGCAGCTCAGAACTCTGAGCTCAAATGCCCCATCAGCCTCAGACTCCCCAGTAGCAGGAATTAAAGAAATATGCCACATGCCCAGAAATACAGAAACTTCAAGCATCAGGCAATAATATGGCAAACTTACAGAGGCAGGAAAAAGAATTGCATATTTAGGTGACAATGAAAACACTGGCATTAGACTAGAGGGAAAATGGGAAAAGTACTAGGCCCTGAATAGGTAAAGTCTAGTCAGCTTAAGTAGGCCTGTGAAAGTTACATAGTTTAGGACCTAAGGTCCATTTTAGGTTTTTTTTTTTATAATTGTATTTGGCTTTTAAAAACTTTAATAACCCGTGCCTTTTCTATCTTTCCAGTCTTCATAAACCTTTCTCCTTCAAGTGTTCTATGATTCAGTGGCACCAGTATCTTTCATGTTCCTTGAACAATGCATTCCATCTCCCACTTTTATTTTCATTGACTGTCCCCTAATATCTGAAAATTTTCCCAACTCTTCTCTACCTCCTTGATTCTCTAACTTCTCTCAAGTCTCAGATTTCTATAGAAGCTTTTTCCATTTATGCTAATATTGATTAATACTAGCTGATACTATAATTCACCAGAACTTACCTCTGATATGACCTTTAATTTATACTGTATATGTTTGTAGACAGAAATTTGCATGTCTTTACCCCCGCCCCACCACCCACCAATAGATTGTGAGTTCCTCGAAGCAAAGACTAGTTTGCCTTTTTTTTACTTGTTTGTTTCTTTTCTGTATCTCCAGTACTTAGCTCTCTTATCTGGCATTTATCAGACACTTAATAATTGTTTGTTGAATTGATCTCTTTTAATCCTATGTATATTAATTTTTTTGCATTTTAAAACATAATTCTTAGAAGGGCCATGGGTTTTGCCAGGGTGGCAAAGGATTCTATGACACCAAAAAGGCAGAGAATTCCTAGTTTAGAGGAATGTCATTAAACAAAAAATCATAGAAAAATGAGAAAGGTAGTGAGTCAATAATGTTTGTGTTTAAAGAAAATTATTTGGATTACTAAAGTGGTTTGAAGCAGGATAAAAGTAGAGTCATGGAATCCTGAATTAACTAGGTATGAATTGATGAGCAGTTACAGTTGGATTACTTCATTAGGAAGGAATCAGTGACATTTCAAAGGAAGAATCAATATGGGATAGAGAGCCATGAGTGAAAAGTCATTATTAGATACAGTACTAGGATAATTTTACGTCAGGTGATATTAACAAAGGAAGTTGATTTGGATTTCTTTTCATATATTTTGCATATATGCATTCATGTTTGTGTTGTCTCACCTATGAGAATGTGAGCTCCTTTATTTCAGGAATTTTTTAATTTTTGTTTTCTTATTCTCATAAAGGGAGGAAGGAAATAAGCATTTATTAATCACCTATTACATGCCAGGCACTGTGCTAAGCACTTTATAAATATTAAGTCATAAGGTTTTCACAACAATCTTAGCAAGTGAGTGCTATTACTACCTTAATTTTAAAGATGAGGAAACTGATGTAGACAGATTAAGTGACTTGCTCAGGGTCACACAGAAAGTAAATGTCTGAGTCTGGATTTGTACTTAAGTCTGCTTGAGTTCAGGCCTAACTCTATTTATTGTGCACTTCGGCACCTTGTACAGTGCCTGACACATACTAGGTGATCATTATTTTAATATAATATTGTAGGTATTAATAAATACTTATGAATGGCTTAAGAATAAATCATTATATCCTAGTTTTCTATTAGAATATACTGTGATTTCATTACAAAGCTATTTACTATAGCATAAAATTTTTGTAAAAGAAGGTTCTGCTTAGACATCAACCAGGTAAGCATAATTAACAAAATATCGATATTAAATTCACCCTTACTGATCTGTCCAGACACAAATTTCATTGAGATGGCATGGCAAAGTGTTCTGTCTCACAATGACTGTAGAAAGTTGGCTCATTTACTATACTGATCTTGCTTTATAAGTGGGGAAATTCAAAATAAGTAGTCTGCCAAATAGTCTGAATTTCTGACATTTTCAGCAAAGCATTCCTAAATTTAAATCTAAAACCACAGGTTAACTGCCAAAATATTTGCTTTTACCATTTTCCTTGTCAACTGGGTCGGCAGGGATCACTACTAATTTTCCTCTGAGTTTGCATAGTTGGCTAACTGTTTGAATACGAAGAAAGGGGAATTCCAGAATCCTCATGAGAAGAATTATCTTCATGAAAGGAATTTTGACCTTTTTCCCTCCTTACTCCTTCTTTGGCTTCTTTTCTTATCCTCTTCTTTCCCCTGCTTTCCCTTCCTTATAAAGCCCTCTATGATATTCCCCCAACTTTTTCTCATACATGTGTATTAAATCTGTACATGTGAACTGTTACCTCCACTTCTAGGAATAAACCCATAAATCCAGCTTTTTCACGATATAGATCCTAAACTCCTACTGGAGTGCTCTCCATTAAAAAAATAGCCACTAGACTCAGAATCACATAGCCAGAACTGGAAGGAATTTCAAAAAAACATCCAGTGAAACAATTTCATTTTATATCTAGGAAATTGAGGAGCAGAAATATTAAATTTCTTGTCCAGTGTTACACAATTAGTAATAAGTATCTGAGATAGGATTCAAACCCAATTTTAACTAAACTTCCAGTTCATTATAACACAATTGCCTCCTTTTTCAATTAGCTGTTAACAAAGGCATTTACTCAACTGGTATAGCAAGAGCAATAGTTATAAATCATTCCTCCCATAAATCTTCAACTCCCACAAATATATACGACTTCCATGGGAAGAATCGTCTTAAAATTAAAAAACAACAGTATGAAGTCACATGTGCAGGATATGTATTTTACAAAGGCAATTCACAATTCCTGGTACTTCAATATCTGGACTTTTTTTTTTCTCTCTCCAAAGATTTCTTACACAATCCCTTACAAAAATAAACTATAACTGTAACATCTGAAGCTTTCAAAATTATTCTCAGTAATGGGGCAAAAGCTGAAAACAATCCCTATTTCAGAAATATAGCCTGGAATATATCTGAAAAGCTGGAATATCAAAGAATCATACAAAACATACATCCTTCCCTCAGGAGAAGTAACAAGGACAGACACACTTCATGACAATACTAGGAGAAGACACAAATACACTGCCTTGTGAAAATATATGGACCATTGCCTGTGTAAATGAAACACTCAAAATAGATCCATACAACATGGCTATTCACTTTATCAACCTTATTTAGGTCTCAATCTCTCTCTGCTAAAAGCCAGATCTTCCCACAACAGATTTATAACCAGACTAATAATTCTGACAGATGCTAACACTCATCCTCCTTAAATATACTAGCCCAATAATGTTCCTTATCTTCCTTACTGGTTATGGTGACACAATTGTGAGCTATGTGGTCCAGTCACCTCTGCTATTTTCCAAGGCTATTGCGTTAACATATATCTTTTACTTATTTTGTAAACTGAATCAAACATGGTTCATTCTGAACACAATGCCATCTAAAAAATAAAACCTACTTCCCTAACACATTTTTTTTAAAAACATGGGGAACTCTAGTCCAAAAGTCCCTCTGAGAAGAAAATGTATTCTACCCGAACATGAATAAACTAATTTTTCCTATTGTGGAAGATTTGTATGTATACCTACTATGTAACAAGGGATGCTCCCGAAGTTGATGTGGTAGAAGAGAAATGTAGGGGAAGGGATTTTTGAACATAACTTTCTTTTCAAAAGTAAAGAGGGAATTCTAGAAGACAACAACCCAAAATATGAAAGTGACTACAAGCCCTCAGTGCACTAAAATATCTAGGAATAAGATTTGGGAAAGAGGGCTAAATATGAGATAGAAGAAATTAAGAAATGATAATTCCTGCATATTTGCATGTATGATAGGAATAATTGATAAGACCTTTGCAAGAATATATATTTTCTTTATTATTAAAAACTCCTCTATGTTTCCCTACAGTGAAACCCTTAGTAAATCCAAAAAATAGTATGTACTTTTTCCAACTAATGGAGAAAGCAAGAAAGAAAAATGTATGTGTCCTTTCCCACATACTAAGCTTGAGCCTAGTCCAGAGATCAGACATAGTGGTAGTAAGAATTTAGATAGTGGTGCCAAGAAGTCATGGCCATCTGCTAGTGGCATAAGAACTGGGTCATAGTAGGGAGCCTCAAGGTGGGGTGTATGGCCACACATGTTACTAAAACTTCTTTAGTTACTTCATACTGATATAGAGAGAATAACAATCTCAGTCCCTAAAAAAGGGGGGGGGCTTGTGACAAGTAGCTAGGGGAAAATCACATCAGTGACAAAAGCCTAGCAGCCCTTTGTGATGGGCATGCTCTGATCCTTCCTAATTATCCCATTTCTTTTGGGTAAAGCCACCTAACATGTAAGTGATTAGACTATTCCAGACCAAAATCTAGGTAAAAATGTTTTCTTTCACATTAAAAATACTGTTGAATTAGTTTTGTGATCCTAATTAAGCCACTCGACTCCTCTGGTTCTCAATGGCATCATTTATAAAATGAGGGTGTTGGACTAGATGACCTTCAAGGTACCTTCCAACTCTAATAATATGATTCTATAATCCTAAATGTCACATATTATTACAGACCAGAGCCCTCCCCAAAAGTGTCCATTAAAGAAGATATTCAAGTATATCAGAAAATTTAGTATATCAGAAAACTTTAAAAACTAGTTACTGTTTTATAATTTGTCCTTTCCTAAAAATACTAAGTATTTTAACCCAAACCTACACAATACAGAAGCTGTGTAATCAGTAACACATTATCTATGGGAGAGACATATTTTTAGTTAAATGAAAAGATGAAATGCATCACTTCTGTCTTTGGACTGTGGAGGTTGAATGTGTCATAGAAATGCTGGCAATGAAGATGTGTCAGACCTAGACGACTCATTTCCCTTTTCAATGGGCAACTGTGACGGCCTTGGTTATTTTGGGTGGTTATTTTTCTCTTGGTACTTTGTAAAATAGACATTTAGCTCACTCTCTTTAAAACTGTCTCACTTTTTTAAAGGACAAATAATTCTAAAGTTCAGCATAATTTTAAAAGAACAGTTTTTTGGAAAGTCAAGGCTTTTTAAAACAAATTTCAACTGACTGAATCTTTTAAAAGAAATTTACTTATGGAAGACTGTTGTCATACTTTTCAAAAAACCAGCTTTTGCAGGCCTCTGTTGTACTCACTCTGATAACACACATTTTCAAAACCTGAAAGGAAAAAAAAAACAAATCGGATACTTAGAAGTAATTTATCAATATTATTTTCATCTAAATAATTGAAAAATTGAAGGATTGGCACTTAAAGATCTTCACTTTTCAGTCAGTTCCATAATGAGGAGCCCCTTTAAAATGCCAACTTGGATGACTCTGAGATTCTTATGGACAGTATAGAAAACTCCTCTCCTTGATTTTTTTCTGACTTATGTCAGTTAACTGTCCCCAGATTTTTATCTGGTCAGTAGAATTTTTTTTTTAAATTGTATTGTTTGTTTATTTTTTTAGGCAAGGTCTAAGTAATGAAATCATGCTTCTCTTATCCTAGCTTTGACCAAACTAAAAACATCAGAAATATTATGAAAAAAATATACAGTGACATTTGAGATAAGCCAAGCATTTGAATCCCTATAATCTTGGTCATATGGTGACCTAGAAATAATGCTTAATAAATATTGTAACTAAACATTAAAGTTTGACTGGAACCTAACTGGATTAACCCTCATATTCTGGAATGGACCTGATTTAAGCCAGTTCCCTGGTGGTTTATGTTTGATATTGGAACAAAATGAAATACTTGTAAGTAATTCAAGAGTCAGCAAAAGAAGATTTACCCATCCATAACATGGAAAGGATATCTAACAAGGATATTCATTGAGGACACCCAAAGTTAATTCCATTCCATGAATATCCCATTGAGGTCCACTAATGGAGCATCAAAGAATACTCCAAAAGATCCTTAGAGATTTTTATACTCTATACTTTTATACTCAGTCATTTAGGAAATCATTTCAATAGCCTCAGTCTTTCATCTCCTGAGACAACCAAGCCTTGAAAATGGTTTAATTTATCTAGGTAAAAAAAATATTTTAATTTTCATGGGGAAGAGGTAGGAAAATTCTTCCACAATATTTATCTTTCCATTAGGGAGCCTGATTCAGTTCCTAGCTCTTGACAATGTATTACAATATAGTGAAGGGGTCTAGTGCATATGTAGAAAACTACCATTTGTTTAGATAGCACATGGAAGATAATTGGAAGCTTTTTCCTAGAAGATGGGAAGGACTAAAGTATGTGTGGGATACTCTATTAGACTACTATATGACAAGGAGCAACCTTTTTTTCATTGGATGTATAGACGGAATTGTCAGTGTCTTTAAAATGGCCTGACTCAGTATCTGCATGCTTTTTGCTAGATTTATATCTGAAGATTAAGTTGAGTCCTTCAAATCATAGTTTATGAAACCATGATGTGAAAGGAACAGGATACCTAGTGCCTCCTTCTTCCCCCACCCCCCACCCTGAAGCCATATAGTTATTTTTTTTAATTTTTATTTTTAGGCAATTTGGGGTCAAGTGACTTACCCAGGGTCACACAGTTAGTAAGTGTCAAGTGTTTGGCCTGAGGCCAGATTTGAACTCAGGTTCTCCTGACTTCAGGGCCAGTGCTCTATCCACTGAGCCACCTAGCTGCCCTTGAAGCCATATAGTTCTGAAAAATGGATCAATGTTTGGGGCCTTTTCATTTATTCTTTCCTGTCTGAAGTGAAGGAAGTGGAGTCATTGATCTGACATGGGAGTATGAGCCATGAGGAACTGAAAGTGCAGGAAACCAGTCTAGATGTAGTGACATGTTAAAGGAGCTCTAGCCCATCAAACTAGGTGGGACTAATGTTATGTAGAAACCAAATTAAATTGTGTAGGATAGGATTATGTTATGTTGGGAGATTATAATAATATTTTGGGAGCTTATATTGTTGGGAGATCATAATCATTATATGTTGGGAGAAATATTTGTATGTTTGTTCTTGCTAATTCTTTGAAGTAAATATCATTTTTATAAAACTAATCCAATAGAAAGTGGTTAAACACAACAATTATATTAGTCACTGGATGCTCCAAAATATGCTGAATTTAGCTAGTGGGAGTATGAGCCAAAGGGAGAGGAAAGAGATTCCCCTTACAGCATAGCAAGAGAACCTAATATGAAAACACCTCATGAAAACCCTGTTGGAGTCAATTTTAATATTCTTGGCCCTAAAAGAGTAGTTCCAGAAGCAGAACTAGAACTAGTTATAACTAAAAGACTACAAGAGCAAAAGGAAGAAAGAGGAATCAAGGAAAGAGGAATTAGTCTTGAAAGTCAGATCAGATTTCCCTATTTGAGTGCTGTAGCATTACTATGATACAGTTTCCAACCACCTGAGTAGTGATTAGAGAGGAAGTGTAGAGGAATACAGGTTTAAGTTTGGAAGGAAGGTTGGAAGTAGGGGTAGCCAAGCAAGTGGGAGAATTATTTCCTCAAACTTTTTCTTTGCTTTCATTTTATCTTTAATTGCTCTTCTTCCTTTTAGATTTTAACTTTGTGACCATAGTAAACTGCTTTCTTCAACTCCTTTTCTTAATTAAAATATAGTCAGCCTAACATTAGATATGCTTTCATAATGGTTTTCTGTTTAACTACTTGGTATTATTCAGTGTATTTATGTGAACCTGACTCTAAGGTGTCCTGAAAGTCAATTCCTTGCTTATTCATTACATCTTGTAATACTTCACCTTTGAGCAGCTCACACTGTCCATCATCTAAGACAAGTGAGGCAGAGAACATCAATTCAAAGGTCCCTACTTGACAAGTACAGATTGTACACTTTTTGAAGAAAGTTCCTAATTCTCTGCCGAACTTTAACGTAACAAAAATCCATTGCTCTGAATGTCACATATCATATTCTCTTTTACTAAGAGGGTCACCATAACTTCAGACTCACAAGTCCTTCAAAAACAGAACATCTATATCAGTGCAAGTCTTCCTATGATGAAGGTGCAGGGTGTATTGATCAAAATTTAACTTAGCGTTGATTAGAATGAAATTACCAAAATATTGTTGGTCCATATGGCAAATTTAGTTCCATATATAGAACTTTTCAGAGATCACCAACAATTCCAGGTAATGTATGGGATATAAAAATTTACCCCCAATAAATTCTCCAGAGCCAAATGCAATAATTTTTGCGATCATCATTCTCTTGGTTTAAGACTACACCCAAGCCTGATATCATTGTTGAGCATGAAGTACTTGTTTGGTTCTACATAAACCAACACTGGTGAAAACATGAGGCAGATAGCCAGGTCCTTAAAATTTCATTCATATTTTTTTTGTCTCAATGACCTGACTTCCAATTGGCATTGACAAGATCCAGAGGTAAAACCTGAAATCTGAGGAGTAAGTAAGGGAAATCTGGCTGACAAACCCTTACAAAACTCCAATGATGGAAAATCTACTATGTTATTTTACAGTCTATCCCACTTTTGCTGAGTTCTAATTGTTATGAAATGTTTCCTCAAATTAATTCAAAATATGTTTCTTTCCAACTTCTATTCAATGCTCTTAGTTTTGCCTTCTAGAGCAAGAAGTTAACAATTATTTTTATATAATTGCCATCAAACATGAAAGAAAGAAAGAAAGAAAGAAAGAAAGAAAGAAAGAAAGAAAGGAAGGAAGGAAGGAAGGAAGGAAGGAAGGAAGGAAGGAAGGAAGGAAGGAAGGAAGGAAGGAAGGAAGGAAAGAAGAAAGAAGAAAGCTTATGTTATCAAAGAGTTTTTGAATATGGACATCTGGTGAGTACTTTTATTCTCTCTGGATCTGTAGTTACTCCCTGCTGTGAAACCATGTCATATTCATGGCTGGCATAGACTCTGAAAAAGTGACACTTTTCAATCAAAAGCCTCAGTACAACTTATTTGGCAATCAAATACATGCCTTAGTCATTTGGCATGGCTTCCCAAGGTGTTTCCAAAAGAGATGATGCCATCTAGGTACAGCAGCACTTCCGGATAGTTCATATCTCTAACCACCTTCTTAACTGTGGCCTTCAGACTCCTTAGGACACATACTCAAATTAGGAAAATCCTGCTAGGAAAATTAAGACTATGATTTCCTTGTCTTTCAATAAGTCTCTGCCTATTAAATAGCTCCTCCCACTCCTCTGCACCCCACTGCACAGTTAAAGTTCATGTTATGGTGCTCTATACATTAGTTCTTCTTGTTCTAACTCCATTGGTCTAGGCTTTTTTTTATATATATAACTAGTTCCTCCTCTTTGGTACCACTCTGAGTACAGAATATCAGCTAAAGTAATATGTCATTATACCCTCGACTAAAAATACTTATAGGTGATCTTTGAGGTCTTCCATCTCTGTTAGAACCATTTTTAAAAATGGTTTCCAGATGCAACAACAATAAAAAAGGCAATTATCTATCAATTTTTAATATTTTTCAAAGGCAGAGGAAGAGTCCCAAGAAATAAAAAACATCAACGAATATATGATTAACAACAATAAAGTCAACCAAGAAGATACAAGCAAATGTCAAGTCATGTATCATTTTCTTTCTTCTCTCCCAGATCTTTGTAAGAATGGTCTACACACATATTAAATATATTCTATACAAGAATATGGTAAAAGAATAGGTAAGTATTTACAGGAAGTTTTTTATACTAACTCACATCTCTGTATTTATGTAATGAATTAAATTACAGAGAATACAAGAATTTGCTCTATTTGGGGTTTTTTTATTTAAAAAAATCATTCAACACCCTCCACCATCTGGCTTTAACCTCTCATTCTAGGTTTACCTCACATTACTTCCATTAAGGTACCCTACATTTAATTCCATTGTTATTACTCTATATTTTAAATATACTTCCACAAATCTATACCTTAAAAATAAAATAAAATAAAATAAAATAAAAAAAATAAACATGATTCTCCATGCATAAAAACCTCAACTCCACCATCTTTTCTTTCTTTTGAATTGTTACACATTCTGTTAGGAGGAAATAAAATGTCAGTTACTTTTTTTTTTTTTAAACAGGGGAAAAGGCAGGGCTGCTGCTATGAAGACAAAAGGCACTGTTTTGCTGGATGAATATTCTGGTGCCCCCACTCATTTCTAAAGATTCATGTAGCTAAGAGATAATAATGCACAAAATGAACACATTACTGATAATTGGAACTAGCTCCTCATCATTATGCCCAGGCAGAATAACTAAATTTGAAGGAAGAAAGAGGAGTAAGGTAGCTCATCCTTCCATACCTGAAGTCCCTGATATAAAAACCTCAGATGATCAGGCATCAAGAAAGCCAAAATATATCACAACATCCATACATTAAAGTCAATTTATTATATTCATAGAAAAATATTGCAGGTTCTTATTCAGAACATATTCACATTATGTTGAACAGAGACATGACAAACTTTGTCACCTGTTGCCAAAACTATATCAGATTAGACACCATAAACTGACACAGTGATGAAAATTAGGCACGGTATTTGAAAGCAAAGTAGGAGATGGAATAGCTACAAAGTAAAAATACGAAAATGTTCAAAGGGCCATTTAGTTTAGGGTACAGCCATTGCATACAGCTCATCATTGTATCACATCAATATTCAATACCTGACATTTATGATGTTGATTGAATCAAAAAGAAGAGGGATACTAGGTCAGGGAAAGTAGAAAATATCTTAGAGGGAGTTCAAAAAATTCTATCTATAGTGCCTCAAGTATATAAGTTTCAGTGTTGAAAGGGTTTTGTGTTCAGTTAACTAGAATACTCAGATAAATGTAAAACTTCATTAACATTTCTGCAAAGCTGTAGTTTTATTGTGTGTTATTTGGATCATTATCATAATGTCAGTTTGGAGGTACACATTTGTTAATATCCTATATACCACTTTAAAAATTGATTATTTAAATTGTGAGTTTATATTTTCTGTAGCAAAATTTCTACTCATTGTTGAATGAGTCTAGCGATACTCAGATTATGAAAAGTGCTTATCATATTGCAGATAGTAAACAAGGGAGACATTCCCTTTGGGATTCTTACAGTGGCTTCTTCCAAATATACTTGAGTTGATATTTACTTAGATATCTTATTTTTCCCCAAAGTTTAAATACCACTCTTAAAGAGAATTTCAATCATTGTTACTTTTTCATTTAGAACAGTGTCCAAAAGTATAAGTTAGTATTGGGGGTGGAGCAAAGATAGTGGAGAGAAGCCAGGAAGTTGCCTTGCTATACCCATTTTTTTCTCAGAAATAACATTAAATCAAGCCTCTAAAAGTATGCTGGAGTGACAGAAACTTCAAAAAGACATAGTGAAACAATTTTCTATCTTAAGATAACTTAAAGGACTTCAGGAAAAGTCTGTCTCACTTACGTGGAAAGGGACCTCAGCCTAGTACAAACTTTGTCTGGGCAAGCCAGTGGGAGGCTCTTAGCCACAACAAAGGTCAGCAACTGAGGCCCCTTGGTCCTGGATTAGCAGGTCAATGGTACAGCAGGCCATTTGTGAGACCTCTAGCCACACCAGAGAAGGCAAATTGCCAGGCCCAGAAACCAGGCAACACCAGGCAAGCCCAAGCTGGGCCATCCCAGTTCAGTGAGTAATCTCCAAGCACTTGAGGCCCCAGTGCACAAAGCTCCCTGGCACCCAGGACAAGAAGCTTGGAACAGTACCATATGTGGCCCAGGAGCGGAGCTCAACTTTAAAAGCCACAAAATACACCAAAAAATGAACAAGAAGCAAAAAATAACCTTGATGATAGAAAGCTAATATGATGACAGGACAGATCAAAACATAAATTCAGAAGAGAACAACATTGTCAGAATGCCTACATGGGAAACCTCAAAGGAAAATATGAATTGGCCTAAAAACCAAAACACCTTCTTGGAAAAGCTATAAAAGGATTTAAAAAGTCAAATAAGAGAGGTAGGAGAAAAATAGGAAAAGAAATGAAAAGTTGGCAAGAGAGTCAAGAGTCTGGAAAAGGAAAAATAAAAATTAACTGAAGAAAATAATTCCTTAAAAAATACAATTGGCAAAAAAAAGGCTGGACATACCGGTATCCTTCAGGAAATCATCAAGGAAAACTGCCCTGAGGTTTTAGAAACAGAGGGTAAAATAGCCACAGAAAGAATCAACCAATTACCTCCTGAAAGAGATCCAAAATTGAAAACTCCAAGGAATATAGTAGCCAAATTCCAAAATTACCAAGCCAAAGAGAAAATACTGCAAGCAGCCAGAAAGAAAAAATTTAAATGTCATGGAACCACGGTTAGGATTACACAGGACCTTGCAGCTTCTACATTAAAAGACCATAGGGCCTGGAATACAATATTTTGTAAGGCAAAGGAGCTTGGATTACAATGAAGGATCAACTACCCAGTGAAAATGAGCATGATCTTTCAGGGGAGGAGATGGATATTCAGTGAAATAGGGGACTTCCAAACCTTCCTGATCAAAAGACCAGAGCCGAACAGAAAATTTGATCTTGTATAAATACAAGACTCAAGAGAGACATAAAAAGGTAAACAGGACAGAAAGAAACAACAACATGTTATTAGTAAGGGCTAATTGTTTACATCCCTACAAGGGAAGGTGACACCTGTAACTCTTGAGAACTGTATTGTTCTTATACTATGTTAAAGGGGTATACATAGTGGGGGTGGGTATAAGTTGATTTGATGTAATGATAAAAAAAAATCTAATGAAGTGGATTAAATGGATCCAAGTAAGTGCATTAATCTTATCTAATTAAGAAAATGTACTTAGAGATAAAGGAAAAGAAGAGGTAGACAAGGGTAAATTACATTACAGGAAAAGGCACAAAAACCTATTACAGTAGAGGGAAAGAAGAGAGGGAAATGAGCATTGTTTGAACCTTAATTTCATCAGATTTGGCTCAAGAAGGAAATAACATGATCAGTTAGGTATAGAAATCTAACTTGCCCTATAGGCAGTAGGAGAGAAAAAGGGGGGGGGAGGAGCTGACGGGGGAGGATAGCAGAATAGATTCAAAACCATAATCCTACAATATGTTGTTTACAGGAAACACATTTGAAACAGAGGGACACACACAGAGTAAAGGTAAAAGGCTGGAGCAGAACATATTATGCTTCAGCTGAAGTTAAAAAAGCAGAGGTAGCTATACTGATCTCAGACAAAGAAAAAGCAAAAATAGATTTAATCAAAAGAGATAAGGAAGGAAACTACATACTGTTAAAAGGCATCATAGACAATGAAGTAATATCATTACTAAACATATATGCACCAAATGGTATAGCACCCAAATTCTTAGAGGAGAAGTTCAGGGAGTTACAGGAAGAAATAGAGAGCAAAACTATACTAGTGGGGGACCTCAACCTCCCCCTCTCTGAACTAGATAAATCTAACCACAAAATAAACAAGAAAGAAGTTAATGAGGTGAATAGAATATTAGAAAAATTAGGTATGATAGACCTCTGGAGAAAATTGAATGTGGATAGAAAGCAATATACTTTTTTCTTGGCAGTGCATGGCAAAAAATTAAGCACGTACTAGGGCATAAAAGCCTCCCAATTCACTGCAGAATGGCAGAATTATTAAATGCATCCTTTTCAGATTATGATGCAATAATAATTATATGTAATAAAGGGCCATGGAAAGATAGATTAAAAAATAATTGGAAACTTTAGTTAGTCCCAACTACAGCTAATCCTAAAAAATGATTAGGTCAAACAACAAATCATAGAAACAATCAATAACTTCATTCAAGAGAATGGCAATAATGAGACAACATGCCCAAACTTATGGGATGCAGAGAAAGCAGTTCTCATGGGAAGTTTTATATCTCTAAATGCTTACATCAATAAAAAACAAAAAGAGATCAATGAATTGGGCATATAACTAAATAACTAGAAAAAGAGAGATGCCATCTGAGACCCTCTTGCACTAGAATAACCCTCCCCATTAAAAAAAAAAGAGTATATGAAATTAAATGATAGATAGGGAGAGAAGGCACTGGCATCTAGGGAGATTTAAAAAAGGGACATTTGAGTTTAGCTTCAAAATAAACTACAGATTTTGAAAGTCAGAGGTGAGGAGAGAATGAATGGGGGGAGGACATTTAATTAAAACATGGAGATAGGAGGTGGTATTGTGCAATAAGGCCATAAAATTAGTTTGGAGTGATACAAAATATATACAGGCTTAGGGGATATGGATGGGACCAGTATTTTCATTGATATAGAGAACACCTGGATGAGGAAATTATCAATGAAAAACTGTTCCTTCTCTGCAAATTGTAAGATCTGTTTCAAATAGAAATGGGGGCCACTAAACCATACATAAGGATCCCTTTAGGCGTTATTGTTGACTTAAAAAAAACATGTTAATATTATCTAAGTTCTATTGTATTTTTACCTAATTTCTGAAATATTTCTCCATTGCATTTTAACCTGGTTTGGGGTGCATTAGGGAACGTTATGGGCCACCTATTTGACTCCTGGTCTAAAGCAGTGAAAGGCTAAATGATTTCTCCAGGGTAACAGAGTCAGAATGTTTAATAGGTGGGATATGAACCCAGGTCTTTCTGGTTTCTCATTGGACCAATGGAAATAACATAAAAGAACATGCATTACCACTTAGTTTGATGCTGTACCTGCTGCCCTGACCCTTCCAACAGATTTGCAGGTGAAAACTCTAGTACATACTGTTTCCATTTTCGAATGTGTGCTCCTTGAGAGCAAGGACTTTATTTTCTACTTCCATTCTAGCACTTAGTATAGTGCTTGGCACATAGTAAGAACTTAAGTGTACTTTCATACATTGAAATTAACAAGTTTTCATTTATTTCTTTAATATTTTAATTTCCTCTAATTACTTATAAAAACAACTTTTTCTCTTCTTCCCTCCCCTCCCTTCTCATTGAGAAGGCATTCAATTTGAAATGTTATACATTTACATTCACACAAAAAAGATTTCCATGTTAGTAATGTTGTGAAGGAAAAAAAAAGACTAAAAAGAAAAAGAAAAAGAAAGGAAGTAAAGAAAAAGTATGTTTCAAAAAAATACAATTGGCCAAATTGGAAAAAAATATGCCAAAGAAAACAATTCCTTAAAAAGTAGAATTGGACAAATGGAAAAGTAGGTACAAAAGATAACTGAAGAAAATAATTCCTTAAAAATTAGAATAGGACAAGTGGAAGGTAATGACTATGAGATATCAAGAATCAGTCAAACAAAATCAAAAGAATGAAAAAAATAGAATAAAATGTAAAATACCTCATTGGAAAATGGTTCCTGGAGAGATAATTTAAGAATCATTGGACTATCTGAAAGCCATGATCAAAAGAAGAGACTGGACAGCAACTTTCAACATTTCATCAAAGAAAACTTCCCTGAGGTCCTAGAACCAGAATGTAAAATAGTTATGGAAAGAATCCACCAATCACTTCCTGAAAGAGATCCCAAAATGAAAAGCACAAGTAACATGTTAGCCAAATTCCAGAATTATCAGGTCAAGGAGAAAATATTGTAAGCATTAAGAATGAAACAATTCAAATATTGTGGAGCCACAGACAGGTTTACACAGAACCTAGAAGCTACTACATTAAAGGATCAGAGGGTGTGGATTATGATATTCTGGAAGACAAAGTAGTGTAGATTACAACTAAAACTCAACTACCCAATAAAATCAAGCATTATCTTTCAGGGGAAAAGGATGGTCATTCAATGAAATAGTGAACTTTCAATCATTCCTAATGAAAAGACCACAGCTGAACAGAAAAGCTTATCTTTAAATACAAGACTCAAGAGAAGCATAAAAAGGTAAACAGGAAAGAGAAAAATGTAATTTAATAAGTTTAAACTGTTTACATTCCTACACAAGAAGATGCTACTTGTAACTCCTTGAGAACTGTATCTTTATTAGAGTGGTAAGAAAGAGTATACATAGTCAGAGGGTGGTGCTATGAGTTGACTTTGCTGTGATGATATAAAAAATTAAGGATTGTAGTGGAAGAAGAGGATAGGAAAGGCAAAATAGGATAAAATAAGGTAAATTACATCATATGAAAAGGCACAGAGACTGATTACAATAGAGGAAAAGAAGAAGGAGGGTGAGCACTGTTTGAACCTTACTCTCATTGGATTTGACTAAAAGACAGTGTCTGTATTAACACACTCAGTTGGGGTATTGAAATCTATCTTACCTTATAGGGAAGTAGGAGAAGAATGGGAAAAGAAAAGGGAGGCAGTAGATAGAAGGGAAGCTAGATTGAGGGAAGCAAAACACTGGTGAGGAGGGACAGGGTGAAAGGAGAAAGAAAAGTACGAAAAGGGAGGTGGTAAAAGGATGCAGGGATAGACACTATGAATGTTAGTGGGATGAACTATCCCACAAAACAGAAGTGGATAGCAAAGTAGATTAAAAACCACAACCTAAATATGTTGTTAACAAGAAACACATTTGAAGCAAAGAGACATACACAGAGGTAAAAGGCTGGAAGAGAATATATTATGCTTTAGATGTAGTTTAAAAAAAAAAGGCAGGGGTAGCAATCCTGATCTCAGACAAAGCAAAAAAAAAAAAAAGAGTAGATTTAATTAACAGAGATAAGGAAGGAAACTACATCTTGCTAAAAGGTATCATAGAAAAACATATGCACCAAGTGGCATAGCATACAAATTCTTAGAGGAAAACTTAAGTGAATTACAGGAAGAACTAGACAGCAAAACTACACTAGTGGACATCAGCCTGTCCCTCCCTCACAGAACTAGACAAATTTAACCTAAAAAATAAACAAGAAAGGAGTTAAGGAGGTGAATAGAAAATTAGGAAAGTTAGATATGATAGACTTCTGGATAAAACTGAATGGGGTTAGAAAGGAATATACCTTTTTCTCAGAAGTACATGGCAACTACACAAAAAATGTCCATATTCTAGGGCATAAAAATCTCACAATCCAATGCAGAAAGGCAGAAATGTTAAATGAATCCTTTACAGATCATGATGCAATGAAAATTACATTTAATAAAGGACCATGAAAAGATAGATTAAAAATTAATTGGAAACTAAACATTCTAGTCCTATACAATGAGTGGGTCAGGAAGCAGATTAAGGAAATAATCAATAATCTCATCAAAGAGAATGATAATAATGAAACATCAGGTCAAAATTTATGGGATGCAGCAAAAGCAGTTCTTAGGGAAAATTTTATATCTCTAAATGCTTACATGTATAAAATAGAGAAAGAAGAGATGAATGAATTGGATGTGCAACTAAAAAAGCTAGAGAAAAGCAAGAATTTAAAATCTCTAATTAAACACCAATTTAGAAATTCTGATAATCAAAAGAAAGATTAATAAAATTGAAAGTGAGAAAACTATTGAAACAATTAATAAAAACTAAGAGCTGGTTTTATGAAAAAACAATAAAATAGATAAACCTTTTATTAATTTGATTAAAATTAAAAATAAGATAGAAGAAAACCAAATTAAAAGCATCAAAAATGAAAAGGGTGAATTCACCACCAATGAAGTAGAAATTATAACAATAATGAGGAGCTAATTGAAATTGATGAATATTTACCATAAAAAAATTACAAAGATTAATGGAAAAAGAAATGAAATACTTAAACAATCCCATTTTAGAAAAAGAAATTGAACAAGTCATCGGTGAACTCCCTAAAAAAATCTCCAGGGCCAGATGGATTTACAAGTGAATTCTGCCAAACGTTTAAAGACAATTATTTGGGAAAAGAGGCAAAGAAATAGTCCTACCAAATTCTTTTTATGACATAAATATGCTGCTGATACAAAAACCAGGGAGAGAGAAAACAGAGAAAGAAAATTACAGATCACTTTCCCTAGTGAATATAGATGCAAACATTTTAAATAAAATATTAGCAAAGAGATTGCAGCAATATATCATAAGGATGATACACTATGACCTGGTAGGATTTGTACCATGAATGTGGGGTGGTTCAATATTAGGAAACTATTAGCATAATTGACCAATAACAAAATTAAGAGAAATCATATGATAATCTCAATAAATGCAGACAAAGCTTTGGCAAAATACAGCAGCCATTCCTATTGAAAACATTAGAATGCATACGAATAAATGGAGTTTCCCTTAGAATGAGAAGCAGTACCTATCTAAAACCATTAGCAAGCATTATATGTAATAAGGATAAGCTAGAAGCTTTCCCAATAAGTCAGGGGTGAAACATGAATGCCCATTATCCCCTCTATTATTTAATATTTTATTAAAAATATTAGCTTTAGCAATAAGAGAAGAAAAAGAAATTGAAGGAATTAGAACAGGCAATGAGGAAACAAAACTATCCCTCTTTGCAGATAATATGATGATATACTAAGAGAATCCTAGAGAATGAACTTAAAAACAATTTGAAATCATTAACAACTTTAGCATGGTTGCAGTACATAAAATAAACCAACATAAATCATCAGCATTTCTATATATTACTAACAAACCTAAATTTACTAATCTAAGATTTGTTACATAATTTTCACATTTCAATACTATATAATTTCAGTGAGGCCAGCATTTGCCCCATAAAGACCCCTTCCAACGCATTCTACCAATACATCGTATCGTCTCTCTACCTTAATACATGAAGTTCATGAGTTATTGTGGAAGAAAAACAAAACAAAACATAATCACCCAGTTTCCATGATGATCCTGTCCAAATTTAGCTAGCATGATCTTTGTACTAAATACTCCCAGTCTTTTTTGAGTTTTATACTCAAAACCTTTCTAAGGGGTGGAAGTTGTCATAAATTGTATTTTGCTAGTGTGGCCTTTGACAACCAAGTATCATAGTCATACCATGACGGGTGATTGGAGCAAGAGAGGAATATGACAAATAAAATAGCTAATAAATGCCATAGGTTTTTGAATAAAAGATAATTCAACTATCCAAAATACTAATAGCATTTTAACAATGAAATGAAAATGCCTACTAAACATAAAGTCTAGCATACCTAAAGCACAGAAAGCAAAATTCCTTTACATGACTCAGTTTTGACTGGCACTGCATGAAGCAATAGTTGGTAGATTTGGCTCATGTTCTTCCCATACCACTTCAACTGCCCAACAGCTTAGCTGTGCAACCTCAAGTCACTTATTTTCTCTTGGCCTCTGTTTACTCATCTTTGCAGTGAAGTAGTGGGACTATTTGTTCTCAACGTTCCTGAAAGTTTTTAAAATTCAATGAATTCTCTTTTGCCATTTTATTGTTTAAGTAACACATAGTTTACTGACAGTGTATCAGAAAGCTTTAGTTTGGAAAACTCTGCAAATATGTGGAAATGTTTTGAAAAAAACTTCAAAATAAAGGTGAAAATGGGTGCAAAATTAAATTATATCCATATGAACCAATTTAACCACTCTCAAATAATTTATTTACTGTCCTTTAGAACCATGCAAAAAATTTTTCTCAATACATTTATTGAATAGATCTTAATATAGTATATCACTGAAAATAGAGAGCTATCAAACTGAACTCTTGATTTTTACTTTGTAAACCTTAAAATGCTGAATTAAAGTGAGATATTGTTATAATTTTAAATGTAATGATAACACACATATATTGAAACAAATATTATTGGTAAGACCATACTCAATTTTCATATAAGCCAGAGTTATGCAAAAGACATGACCTATTTTTGGACCAATGGGATATGTACAGAAATAGAAACTTCCATTATAATGATTGAATATAATATCCAACCCAAACTACACCTCAGAGTTTAAATTATATACATTCTTCACAGTAGGTTACCTTGTCTTCTAAAGCTTTAATACAGCAGCAGCCCTCATTGACTCAGTAGGTGGGACCAGCAGCAATGAATGGGAAAAATGGGATGTAGGGAGAAGGAGCAGTGAATTTATTAAAGAAAGCATAGGTTTTAAATAATAAAAACCTTTGCTATTAAGAGAGGTTGTTACCTAGACTATCAGAGTTTCATTTTCCTGATATTTAAAATGGTAGTAGTGAGGGTTATTATGAAGAAAGCACTTTGCACACCTCAAAACACCAAGAAATCTTTTAGTTATTTTTATTCCGCTTTCTCAATAGTCCTCCTCTATATCTTCAAATATCTCTTTGTATTCACATATTTGTCTATGGAACACCTAGGAGAAGAAATGCCCTCTGCCTAAGAAGGTTGATACTTTCTCTGTAATTTTATTCTTTGTGAGTTTTCTAGAGCACTGAGAATATAAGTGACTTGCCCAGGATCACAAAGCCAATATGTGACAAGGGAGGGTCATCAACCAAAGTCCTCTTGGCTTTCAGACCATATGTTATTCTGATTCTTATCAAATCATTTATAAATATTATTTACCTTTTTGCACCATCAATGTAAGGCATTTATCTTAAAAAAAAAAAAGAAATTATTTAAGATATGACAGAAGAGGCTAAATTCAGTCCTTTGGACATTTAGTGGTAATTGTAAACCCCTGATATAAAGTTGTTGTTTTTGCTGTTATCCAATCATTTCAGCCATGTCTAGCTCTTCGTGACCCCATTTGGGGTTCTCTTGGCAAAGATACTGGAGGGGTTTTTCACTTCCTTCTCCAGGTCATTTTATAGATGAGAAAACTGAGGCAAAGAAGATTTAATGACTTGCCTAGGTTCACAGAACTAGTAAGTTTCTGAGGTCAGATTTTAACTCAGGGAGATGAGCCTTCTTGACTCCAGGTTCTACACTCTAACCACTGCACTTAGCTGTCCATAATATAAAGTAGCTACAGATAAATGGAAAGTTTTCCTCAGATTGAGGAATAAAGGAATTGTTAGAGTGGGCTTCATTATGTGCTCAAGGGCAATATGAAACATGATAAAACATTTCATGTGACACTTGTTCACCTTTCATTGTAGTACTCATAAATATAAGCAAGGAGGACTTTGGTGATGGCATCTGAGGCTTATTAGGAAGCGCATAGCTGAAGGTTGGGTAGGGGTGGGATTCTGTCAACACAACTGTTTTATCAGAGGAATCAATCAGAATTATGAACTAGGTGTGAATAACGCCTAAACACCTCTATAGAGTCAAACAAATGGCCTAATGCCAATTAACTAACTACTTTAACTGGATAAGAATACCCTTAATGAATCAATCAATCAACCAAGGGCATTACAGTAGCTTCAAGAAGTTCATGAAAATCACTAGATGAAATATAGTGACACTACAGAAGACACGTTAATATTGGCTGAAGAGACAGTCATACAACAGGGGTCTTCCAAAAAATAGCAAGTGAATTTTTTATCTAATAATTACAATGTCCCACCTCATATTTGTGGAAGCAGTCCCAGTCACTGAGAAGGAAATCACTTTGGAGGGGTTGGAAGAACATTCTCTCTCTTACCATATCTTAACCAAAATGTAACCTGCAGGTCCGTGGATTTCTCATTGTTCTCCTAGCAGTTTTTCCTGGCCTAGTGGCACCTAGAACCGTATCTTGGTTGAGAGTGAAGGATAATCCAGACACACTAAAAAGTAAACAAAAAAAACCAAACAATTTGTTGATTCTACAAAGTAACCCAGCAGAAAGCTGTGCTTCTAGACAATATCTTGAGGAATTCAGCAAAAGGATTCCCAAAAGCTGTGATTAACTCCCCTTTCCACATGTGCACTAAGCTTGAATACACTTTCCCCCATTTTTTTAATGTACTGTTGTGACAATGTGTCACAGACATTTGCAGGGATGTATGGGACCAACTCATGATACTACTTTATTAAATAACGATTTCTAAAGACTAAGTGACTGGCTAATTGATATTATTTAATAAGTATAAAGTATATTATTGGGGGCTTATGAGATAAAGTCTTATATAGAACCTCTAGCACCTCAGGGACCTTTAGAATTATAAAAGAAGAAATAGTATTGGAGGGCTGGGAATGTAATCTGTCAGTGAGCATAAGTTGCGTTAGCAGCCCAGGATATGTGATATATTGATGAAGAAGTAGTGAAACTCTACCAAAAATATTTCCCAAATTAAGTCAACATAGAATTTAATACACAGTACCTTAAGAACAAAAAATGTGCAAGGTAAAAGTGATAAAATATATGCTGTGAGTGAAGCAATAAAAAGGTAAAATGTTAGATTATTCAGAAACCTCATGGAAGGAAGGAAAGAAGGAAGGAAGAAAGGAATTTGATTATTTCTTAAAATTCAAGAAATGACTAGCTAATGGTACAAGAGCCACTTTATAATTCTTTATAAGGTATTGATAGGTCATATATATATGTATATATATATACATATATGTGCATATATTATATATATACACACACACATACATACATATATATATACACACACACATACATACACACACACACACACACATGCACACACACATATGTGTGTGTGTGTGTGTATAGTTCCACAAGATTTTCAGTTCCAAATTTTATTTCCATTTCTCCTCTGCCTCCACCCCAAGACAGCATGCATTCTCAATACACCTTCCCTCAATCTTCCCTCCTTTCTATCATCCCCCTATCTCTTAACTCCTTCCCCCTTTTTTCTTTTAGGGAAAGATAGATTCCCAAACTCAATTGAGTATATATTTTATTCCTTCCTTAAACCAAATCCAATGAGAATAAGATTCACTCATTCTCTCTCAACTCCTCCCTTTTCCCCTCCACTGTAAAAGGTTTTTCTTGCCTCTTTTATATGAGATAATTTACCCCATTCTTCTCCCTTTGTACTTCTCCCAGTACAATCCTCTCTCACCACTTAATTTTATTTTTTAGATATCATCCCTTCATATTCAACTTACGCTGTGCCCCCCTCTCTGTCTCTGTCTCTCTCTATATATACATGTATATACATATACGTGTGTGTGTGTGTGTGTGTGTGTGTGTTGTGTGTGTATTCCCTCCAACTACCCTAATACTAAGAAAGTCTCAGGAGTTACAAGTGTCATCTTTCCATGTAGGAATGTAAACAGTTCAAGTTTAATAAGACCCTTATGATTTCTATTTCCTGTTTACCTCTTCATGCTTCTCTTGAGTCTTGCATTTGTAAGACAAATTTTCCATTCAGCTCTGGTCTTTTCATCAAGAATGCTTGAAAGTCCTCTATTTCATTGAATATCCCTTTTTTCCTCTGAAAGATTATACTCAGTTTTGCTGGGTAGGTGATTCTTGGTTTTAATCCTAGCTCATTTGACCTCCAGAATCATATTCCAAGTCCTCCAATCCCACAATGTAGAAGCTGCTAAATCTTGTGTTAGCCTGATTGTGTTTCCACAGTCCTTGAATTGTTCTTTCTGGGTGCTTGGATATGTTCTACTTAACCTGAGGATTCTGGAATTTGGCTACAATATTACTAGGACTTTTCCTTTGAGGATCTCTTTTAGGAAATGATCGGCAGATTCTTTCATTTTCTATTTTACCCTTTGGTTCTAGAATATGAGGGCAGTTTTCCTAGGTAATTTCTGGAAAAATGATGTTTAGGGTCTTTTTTTAATCTTGTCTTTCAGGTAGTCCAATAATTTTTAAATTATCTCTCCTGGATCTATTTTCCAGTTCAGTTGCATTTCCAATGACATATTTCACAGTCTCCTATTTTTTTCCATTCTTTTGGTTTTATTGTACAATTTCTTGATTTCTCATAATGTCATTAGTTTTCAATTTCTCCATTGTAATTTTTAAGGAATTATTTTCTTCAGTGAGCTTTTGGACCTCCTTTTCCATTTAGCCAATTCTACTTTTTAAGGCATTCTTGCCTTCATCGGCTTTTTGGACTTCTTTTGCCCTTTGGATCAGTATATTGTTTAAGGTGTTATTTTCTTCAGTATTTTTTGGTTCTTCTTTAGCAAGCTAGTGACTTCTTTTTTGTGGTTTTCTTGTATCATTCTCATTTCTCTTCCCAATTTTTCCTCTACTTCTCTTGCTTGTTTTTCAAAATCCTTTTTGAGCTCTTCCATGGCCTAAGACCAATTCATATTTTACTTGGAGGCTTCGGATATAGAAAATTTGACTCTGTTGTCTTCCTCTCATTGTATGTTTTGATCTTCTTTGTCACCAACGTAAGATTCTATAGTCTGAGTATTTTTCCAATGTTTGCTCATGTTCCCAGACAATTACTTGCCTTTTTAACTATTTGTTAGGTAGGGCTCTGCTTCCAGTGCGGAGGGTGTATTGTCCCAAGCTTTAGGGGTTTTGTGTAACTGTTTTCAGAGATACTTCTAGGGACCTATAAATTTTCAGTTCTTCCGAGGCGGTATAATCAAAGGTATGTTTACTCCTTTCCTGGCTTGTACTGTCATCTATGAGTGACCACAAGAACTTCTTTTTGCCTTGGAACTGTGAGGAGGATTCCCTCTTTACTGTGGCTACAAACTCCACCACGCCAGCACTCTTCCTTACGTCAGGGTCGCCACCCAGGTCTGCAACCAGATCCAGGAACAGGCAAAGCAAAAGAATCCTATCTCAATGCTAGCAAAGAGATGCCTGCAATCCTCCTCTGATCAGCTGTTCAATCCCTCCACTGTCTGTGGGCCTAGAGCTCCAGAAGCAGCTGCCACCCCCACACTGTGGTGAAGCCAGGGCTAGTGCAGAAAATGCTCCTATTTCACTTTAGGGATTCCAATTTGGCTGCTAGGCTGAGGATGGATTAAAATGAAAAGACTGGGTGCTTTATTGAGGATGAAGTCCAGGTAAGAGGTGATGAGGGCTTGACTTAAGATGGTTGTGGTGTGAGTAGAGAGAATGGGATAGATACAAAGGATATTGAAGAAATTGAATCAATGAAACTCTTCATCTGATTGAATGGAGGTTGGAGAAGCAAAGGAATGGAGAGTCAAGGGGCAGCTAGGTGGTGCAATGGATAGAGCTCCGGCCTTGGAGTCAGGAGTACCTGAGTTCAAATCCAGACTCAGACACTTGACACTTACTAGCTCTGTGACCCTGGGCAAGTCACTTAACCTGGACTGCCTAACCAAAAAGAAAAAAAAAAAGAATGCAGGGTCATGGGTGACTTGTAGGTTATTAGTTGGAATCACTAGAAGAAAGGCAGTGTGTACAACAGATTCAAAGAAGCTAAAAAAAAAGTTTAGGGAAAATAGAAGTGACTTCTGTTTAGAACTTATTTGGTGTGAGATTATCTATGGGTCATGAAAATGGAGATGTCAAGGAAGCAGATGAAGATGCTCAAGAATTAAAGAGAGAGAGAGAGAGAGAAGGACTGGATATGTAAATTTAGGGATCATGAGCATTGAGATGATAGATTACTGTATGAGTGTTGATGATATCATTGAAAGAATGCAAGAAAATAAAAGGAAAATGTTCACAAGATATTCCAATGGTATAACGATAAATAAGAGACTGAATATAAATGATGAAAATGAAAAAAAAAAAGACTGAGAAGGCTTGGACTGAAAAGAAAAGGAAGAGAACCAGGAAAAAGTATTCAGAAATAAGGGTTTGTCAATGGTGTTAAATATTGCAAAGAGATTAGTAAGAGGAAGGTACTGGACTAATAGTGTTGGATTAATATTCAATAAATTTTAAAAGATTTAAAGGGCTCTAGCATATTTTGTATACCTCCATAATATATTCACTGAACAATATAGGCAATAATTATGTGGTATGATAGGGGATGAAAGAGTTGGTATCTGACCCAGTGAAAGGAGTACCCACATTGATAATAAGATCGGAAAGCCACCAAATTATCATAGTTTGAGGTATTATCACATTTATGTTTCTCCCCTATTCTCTCCAACCTTAAAAGAAGAAAATGGCCAAGAAGGTGGCTAAAGCAGGTGCTGTGGAATGTTTAGAGCTTGGTCAGACATGAAATACAGCAAGGTTATTCAATTCATAGTGAACCATAGCCATTCAAGACTTTCATCTTGCCATTGGACTTTGATGACTCTGGAAGAGAGAGTAAGGCTGATGAACATGTGCAACTCTGCCTCACTTAAATCTAATGTGCACGTCAAGATATCACCCTGTGATGTCATTGGTCTTCTTTGGAAATGAAGGACGAACAAAAACTTTTTAGTCTAAAGTACCCCTTCCTGTCTTCCATTCTCCTATGTGTTGTTTCTCCATTAGAATGCAAGCATGTTGAAGGCAAAGACAGTCTTTGTTTTTGTATCCTTTGTAAGTGTATTTTCTAGCATTTGACACAGTGATTGGGACAAGAGAAAATCATTAAATTTTTTTCCCCGATTCATTTATTTATTCATTCATTCTGTACTCTTAGTTACCTTATCCACATCCTAGATGCAATTTAGTGTATTGGGAAGATTATTCGACTTTGAGCAGCCAGAGGAAAAGTGATTTTGAATCCTACTTCCAACACTTAAAAGTTTTGTGCCTCTGCTAGGTCTATATTCCAAAGACATCCAGAAATAGGGAAAAGAACTATTTGCACAAAATATTTATAGGAGCTCTTCTTGTGATGGTTAAGAAATGGAAATCAAAGAGATGTCCATTAATTGGAGAATGGCTAAACAAGCTGTGGCACATGATTTTAATGGAATATTATTGTGCTCTAAGAAATGATAAACTGGATAATTTTAGAAAAACCTGGAAAGACTTACAAGGACTGATGCATAGTGAAGTGAACAGAACCAGAACATTGTACACAGTAACAGCCTTATTGTTTGATGAGGAGCTATAAATGGCTTAGCTATTTTCAGCAATGCAATGATGCAATAGAACCCCAAAGGACTAATGATGAAGCATATTATCTGCATCCAGAGGGAGGAAAAAAAACCTGATTAATTGAATACAGACTAATCTATACTATTTTCTAATTTATTCCTTTTTTTAATTTTATTTGAATCTTCTTGTACCAAATGACTAATATTGAATTGTTTCACATAATTGCACATGTAAAATCTATATTTTATTGCTTATTATTTCAGAGAGAGGAGAGGCACAGGAGGGAGAAAGGGATAGAATTTGGAACTCAAAACTTTGAATAAAAATTAAAAAAAAAACTTAAAACAAATCACTCTTTAAAAATGTTTTATGCCCCTAAGAATGTCATGGAGCTCAGTTTCCTCATCTAAAATGAGATTAATAATACCTATGGAAATAGAGCCAGTGAGGATCTCTTTGGAATTCTGAAGAGCTGTAAAAATATCAAGTATTATAATCCCTTTGAACCTTAGGTGGATGATTCTCAGATCTACACCTTCATTGGCTCCTGTCTCCTATTTCCAAAATGCCTGCCACTTTTATCTCCTTGAATTTCCTTAAATAAACAAATAAACAAATAAATAAAAAAATATTCCATTTTCATGTACGTTTTGAGCAACAACAACAATAAAAAAAATCCAAGAAAAATACTAGAGCAGACAACTTACTTTATTTAAATACAAGATTAAATCCTATAGGTAAAGTATTTTTATGGGAACCATTACCTTTGTCCTCTACAACATCAGTAGAGGTTGCAAAATGTGGACCAAAATTTCCTTTTAAAGGGAATTCTGCTCTAGGACTCACCAGTGTTTCTTTGAAATGATTATTTATGAAAAAATTCAGTTTCCTTCAGATAAACAACATCTGAAACAGCTAAAACTTTATATCTTTGGAATGGTTAGCATAATGCCAATGAAAATACAAGACAATAGCTGCTCACAAGAAGCATTCATACCCATATAGAAGAGTATAAAACAGACAGGAAATCCTGATAAACCTAATCAGAAATATTCCATTCCTCATTGGAATATGGAACTTAAAGTATTCTGACTTGCTCCTTCACACCAGTTAATTGCCTCAATTCTTGGCACACATGAACATTTTCGAGAGCAACTAGAAGGAAAAATGATGATCTAGTTGTGATGCCAGAAGGCAGTTCTACAGATCCATTGTCTATTTTATGACAACTAGCTAGAAAGCTTTCTTTGAAAGGTGCTACCATTGCCACACCATTCATTGTGAACAAGCAGAGCCTTTTTAATTTGTCAAAATATCTTCTTTCCCCAATTATCATTTTCTCACTAAAAACCAACACAAAGCTTTACTTTAAAATATAATCATCATTATTTTCTTTTTTGATCATTATCATTCTATCCAATAGATCTTTTTTCTTTATATGTCTATATAACAATTGCTATAAAAATTCCTTATATATCTATATAAAATTGCTAGCACATCTCTCCTTTTAACTATCTGCTTTTGCTTTTAGGTGGTAGTTTTTGCTGTTGTTGTTGTTGAATATAAAATTCTAGGGTTTTGATGGACTGGTCATAGAATCTTAGATGTTGTATTGGGAGGGAACTAAGACAAACTCTCAACCAAGACAATGTCTCACTTCTACTTGAATATGTCTGGTAATGAGAGAAGGAGAAAAGTTCATATTATGGTTGAGAATCTTTAATCTTTCTTTACATTGAACTGACACTGGTTTCTCTGTAACAAATAAAATTCTGTTCCGCTCTCTCAAATTGTGTTTTTATATGGAAAAAAAAACTTTTGAAGAGAGTGATTACTGCTCCTATCACCTAATACTTTAATCTCCAGACTAAATGTCCTTACCTCCCTGGACTATTCTTAATGTACCATGATTTCTAAAACCTTTATTGTCCTGGTTGTTCTCATATTCATTCTGATTTTTCAGCATCGTAGTAAAAGTGTGGTGTCCAACAAGGACAAAATACTATAAACTATGATCTGGATGATGAAAAGCTGATAATGGAATCATGATATTATGATGCAATGGAAAGAAAGTTGAACATGGAGTCATAGATTCAAAGTTCAAATCCTTGTCCTGAAACAATTCCTGGCTGATAGTGTATTCTAAATAATACTTATTAACTGAAAGACTCACACTTGCTACCTCTGTGACCTTGGTGAAATCACTTGATATCTCAGGTTCACTATCTGTAAAAGGAGGAGTTATTACTAGATCATAGAATCATGGAATTATTAAGAATTATAAAGAATCTTGGAGGTTATCCAATCTCACTCCCTATTTTACTCAGGATAAAAATTAGGCAGAAAGCTTAAATGATTTACCAAAGGTCATAATAATAGGAATTGTCAGAGCAAGGATTTGAACTCAAATCCTATGACTCCAAGTTTAGCTTTATTTCCACTATGCAATGATGCCTCTCTCTAAAGTCCCTTCCATCTCTAAACCTATGGTCCTTTGATCCCTTGAATGGATATTATTCGTCCAAGTAGTCTAGCATCCTTTGGCAAATACATTGCACTATTCATTCATATTGAGCTTATAGAAAACCAAAAGCCCTAGGTAAATTTTGTTGAGCTACTCGTGTCAGTTCGCCTTTATCTTTTACTGCATCATTTAATTTTTAATAATTGAAATATAGGACAATTCTTTTATCTTTATTAAATGTGTATTATTTTTCAATTCATTATTGCCTCTCAAAAACTTTCAAAGGTCTATTTCTGTCATTAATTCAATAGATTCATTATTTTACTAAGACACATATTTAGCATCATGATCACACCATTATATTTAGTGATCAATATCATGGGTGAAAACATCATCTTTTGTTGGAATGCTTTACACTTTCCTCAGAACAGAAAAAAAAAATAGCTCATTCCACAATTAATTAGAAATAAATTCTTTGTAGTTTTTGCTTTAACTCAAAAATGTATCTAATATGTATCTCTTTGTTTCAGTAAAGCCTCCAAACGACCATCTTTGAATAAATTCATAAATTGGTTAGAATCTACAGCTTCTTTGTCATTTTTTGATTTTCTTCTCATGATATGACTAAAGTTTCTTTGACACAACTTTTTCTCCCCTCCCACAAAATGTTGAGAGACTTTTCCAAAAAGAACACAGAGTTGTCCCTGGGACCTAATAGGCCCAGCATTCCCTGAGGCTGTTCCTGGGGGACTATGATCTTCTAGCCACATGCAGTCTGTGACTCTCAGACTTGGTAGACGCTGAAGACCACTGGAGTAGGCAAACTCTAGTGAACTATTAACTAGATGTGTTTGCAGAGAAGACTTCAGTCAAAGAAACTAAGTGCCACTGTATTCTTCTTGCACATTCTTGTTGTGTTAGGACAAAGTAAACCTCTTTTGTTAAATGTTTAATTACCTACAATACAAGTGACTTATTTTGTACTAACATCAATCTGCCTAAAAAGGAGCCAATATTAGACTGGATCCTCCAGTGCTCCTCCAACTACAAATTTTTCCTAGTAGTAACCAAAACATACTTCCTTTAATGACCATAAGTATCACTACTACTGAAGTAATAATTAATAATGATAATTATAATGATGATGATGATAACTGAGTGCTTTAAGATTTGCAAATGTTTTATTTATGTTATCACATTTGGTCATCACAAAACCTTATAAGATAGGTGCTATTATGTTTCCTATTTTACAATTGAAGAAATTGAAGCTGAGTAGGTTTACAAGAGTTGCTCATGGACATATTTGAGACAGAATTTGAGCCCAGTTCTTCAGCAGAACAAATGTAACAATCTATACACTATACTTCCTTGAATTGCTTTTGTCATCCATTATGTTATTAGCTAAAATGTCTGGAGATGGCTCTACATAAAGATTTTCAAAAACTTCCATCTCTTCCACTTTTTCCCACTTCAAATTTTAGCAGTTTTCCAATTTTCTGTTTCTTTTTTCTCTATTTTTTATTTTGGAATGGAACTTTTCTCTCCTTTCCTCCTTTTCTTCCCTTTCCTCTCTTTCTCTTGCCTTTTCTTCCCTTCCCTTTCCTTCCCTTCCCTTTCCTTTATCTTCCCCTTCCACTCATTTCCCTTTTCGTGCCTTCCTTTCTCTATCCTGACCTTCTTTACCCTTCCATTCATTTTATTTTTAGCGACTTAAATATGAAGGTGCTATAAACAAGAAGCCATATGAAACCCTTGCACATAATGACTAAGATGTGCTTCTCAGTTTATTGTTATATAGTTCTGAAGCACAACTAATGTATTCATTGTCTTCAATCCATTTCATATTAATTTATGCTTTTCCTAATTTAGTGGATAATGCCATCTTCGCTGAAGAATTTCAAAAATTGTAGTATTAGTATTTCTGATGAGTTTTGGCAGGTATTTATTTATTTTGGTAACAGAACATAAAGAAGTGACATTCATTGCAGTATCTTTTGTGTCATTTTGACCAAGAGTTTCACATCAGTTCCTCTAAGAGGTTAGTTAATTTGCCCAGGGTTATATTGCTATTTAAGTACATGAGTTAGGATTAAAAATCAGGTCTTCTTAACTTCCAATCCAGTGCTCCATATAACCACCTCAAATACTTTTTTCGGAATATTGCTTCTCACCATAAGAATGCTGTCTCTTGCTTCTAAACTCACCACCCTTCATGGAACCAAAGTTAGAAAACTAATAGTTATAATAGCTAGTTACTGTAGTTTCTGTCACCTTCCAAGTTGCTTCTCTTTTTGTTTCCCAGGTCTATATCTATATCCTCTGTTGTAGCTTTCTAGCTGCCTTTCCAGGAATAGCTACTGTCCTAGTTTTAATAACCTCATGTTGACATTGATTCTTCCAGTGTAACCTCCAAAATCAATATCATTGCCAAATACATTGTAGATAATTTCAATTCCTGTGAATCCTCCTCCATATCTTCATAGTTGCCACTAAAACTACCAAACCTGAACTTTCCACCAAAGCCAAAATGTTTATTTTTATCACCTGTCTCCAGGTTACCTAAATCTTATCCAAGAACCACTATGAACCCTTTGGCATTCTGCAATCTGAAATTGCTGTAAGTAGATTTACTGTGTCTTCATTTAAGTCATTAATAAAACACATTTTTTTTCATGGAGAAGAGATATTTTAAAGCTAAACATTCAATGCTAGCTGATACTACCAGGAAAGAATGTTTTAGCAAATTCATGAATTTATCCTCTATTTGTACTTCTGGTTGTGGTTGTGGGTTGTCCTTCATTCTCAAAGAGAACGATGACATCAGGAATGAGATGACATGACTTGCAATTGACTTTGATTTATGTGAGGTAGGGCTGTGCAAAGTCACCAGATTCACTTTCTCCTCCAGTGCCATCTGGGTCCAGTGGCCAGATATTATCAGGAGGACAGGAGACAGATGAACCAGGATGCAGTGGGAGACCTTAGCCCTTTTAAGCTAAGGTCTTTTGAGGTTCTAAGTCTGAATAAGGCAATGCCCATTCAGTGAGTAGTTCTCTTTAAGAAGTGAGTCAAGGGATGGCCCCTTCAATTAAAAAAAAAAAATCAACTGGGAACGGAAGACCCTCAGGGTGGCTGACCAAAAGAGAAAAAGTTACTATTTATATTTTCTCTGAGCCTGGAGGGCCTAATAAATAACCATTAAGTGATGCTTGGGCAGGGACCTATTATTGTCCAAACCTGGAGATCAAGGGTGAATTGAGTTTAAGGCTTAGTCTTTGAGAAAGAAATCTAGCCAGTAAACCCCAAGTTAAAGAGATAACTTTCCACCATCAAAATTCACCTTCCTTTTGGTAGAACATCCTCAGGAAAGAGAAGAAGGGAGGGGAGGAGAGGAGAAGAGGGAAGAAGCCAAGCTGTGTTGCCCAACTGAAACTGGCCAGTGGGTACCCATTCAGGTAGCTCAGACTACTCGCAGGTTGTGGTTTGTCCTTCATTTACAAAGAGGACCATGATATCGGGGAGATGATGACATAACTTCTTATTTGTAATTCTAAATGACCTGTGCTATTTTACCTAAACAAGACCAGTAGCTGTTTTCCACATTTGGTAACCTGTATCCTGCCTCTGTGTAATTGAACAAGAAGTCTTTCCACACTCAGAATGTGTTTCTTCCTCTCTTTCACTTCTCAAAATCCATATCGACCTTTGAGACAGTTCAGGTGCTACTTCCTCTAAGAAGTGTCCCTAAATATCTATTTTTCCCTGCCCTCATCAGATGTCAGTACTCTTTTCCTCCTTCAATTACCAAATATAATATCAGTTTCAATAGGCTCATCCACAGAAACTAAGGATACAGTTACAGTATATTTAAGGAGAAATTGAATCTCTGGGAGTCACATTTTAGTTGTCATCTTTGAGGAATCCATAGGCATCTGGGAGTTTAACATGTGGAATGCCAAAGTTGGAAAGGGACTGAGTGCAGTAAAGATGTCAAGGATGTGCTGGAGTCCATTAAAATTTGCTTGCAATAGCAGGTTTTTAAATGTTCCATGTGAGGTTTTACACCTTGAAAAACAGAATGTTATAAATTGAGGTTTCATTTATTGTTCTGTTAAACGTGTAAACTTAAGAAAATAATGGATAAAAATTGTAATAATTCAAACTAAACGAAAAAGTGTGTCATCCCTCCCCCCCCCCAAAAAAAAAGAGCTGGTTGGTAAACCTTTGCCAGAAAATCTCTGGAGAAAAGACTGAGAGAACTTCTTTCTCAAGAGACTGAAGTTAATACTTATCATTCAAAAAGCACATATGGGGTAAATTCTTGAGAAACTTTTGCTGTCATTCTGAAAGAATGAACTGGTAGGACTCTGTTTCCAGAAATGAAGTGAAGTTGAAAACATAAAGATGATTAGAGGTCACTGTGGCTATGATATTTTTCATAACTAATACATTGTAAATTATCATTTGTGTTTTTGTTTTAGTATTTGATACAGTCAATAGATCATGTAGTAGAAGCTTTTGTTTATTTAAATCTAGGATATTAGATAATTAGTATAAAGAGAAAGGACCAAAAGTTTATTGGAAAAATATTTTTTCTCTGGTTTGATACATAAGCAACTGTTAATGATAGTAGAAGCTCAAAGATAATTAAATAATGAGTGAAATGTCACAACTTTAGTAAATTATGAGGAAATACCAGAATGCGTACCTCCATTGTGTTGCAACTTAGGATAAAAATGAAAAAGTTAATGAGTAGCATATAGATTTATATGTGTGCCAACATACACACACATATACATACACATACACACATACACACAAGGCTTTATTTCTTTTCTCTAGCTATATAGATATATATGATATACATGTACATATTTTATAGGCATATATGGGTATATATACACATACATAAATTATATACACATATGCATATCATTCAGGTCTCTGGGTTTCGGTATGCGTAGTATAGTCACTTATGTAAGAGTACATGTGTGTATATATGCATATGTGTGTATCTTTATGTATGTGTATACTTGTCTGTATGCTCACACATAGCTCTACATAATGTTTCTTTGAAAGGTAAGCATTAAATTCAGTTTCTCAGGAAAGTAGTTCTCTCAGTTTGTTTTTGTTTTTGTTTTCTCTATATACCTTAGTCAGTGTCTTCCTAGCTGAGACAGATAACTCTATAGAATGATACTCCAGATTCTTCAAAGATGACAATCCTTCAAGATTAAATTCTACTTTAAAGATGAAGTAACAATCTATAGTCTCTGAAAAAGAGTCTATTGAAGCTGGTATTACACGTATATTTTATTTACCTCTGTTCTTATCATATCCCCTCAATAGCATAAGGTACTGAAGGTCAGACGTTATTTAGAAGTATATATTTTTTCTTCCTCAGTGTGTAGTAAAATCTCTTTCATTTAATAGTCAGATAGCAAATTGAATTTGTTTAAAATTAACTGTGCTCAAAAAATTCTTAGTGAAATTGTTACATTTGGAGAGGATTCTGGGAAGATGGCGCAGTAGGTTACAAAATTCCAAGCTGCCCAGATTTCCACCACAAAAGAGATAAAATAGTTCCTTGGTGTTAACATAAAGCAGTTAAAAATAAACAATAGTTGGGGCAGAACAGTGGCCCCCCCTGGAACAAATGAGAAGATCTGAAGAAAAATCTCAGGCTGAAGATTGGTCCCTGTGAAGAGAAAACAGCCTCAGGCTTGTTTCTCTAAAACAGCAAGTAGTGAGCCCTGGGGTTAGCTGGGTTAGGAGGCAGCCTCTTCATCAGCCACAGGAACATTCACTTCCCTGACATAATTCACGTCTGAGCCAGAAATGATTAACGGACCCTCTGCTGGTAAGGAACACCAGACCCTGCTGTGCTGCTGATATGTGGCCCTGGGCAGGAAGGAACCAAGACATGCCTGGTGAGTGCAGAAGCAGTAGGGTGAGGACACTGCTGGCTGTGGACACTTACAGGAGGATGAAGTTCTTGGTTTCAACTCTAGGCCAGAGGGGAGATTTGAAGGAGAATCTGAGGCCAGAGGCACAATCTCCCATACCAAAGACTAGAGGTGATTACAAAAAATAAACTGCTACAAATTAAAAAAAAAAAGTGAGTTGGCAGAGGAGAAAGAATCCAACTGTAGACAATTGCTATGGGAATATAGACAACTGGAGTTCATCTTCAGAGGAGGATACTGAAGCAAGGAAAGCCTCTTTTGCCCCAAAAAGTAACACCAACTGCCCAAAAAGAATTCAAAGAAGAACTTAAAAGAAAAATAAAACTTTAAAAAACAAATGAGAGAAGAGGAAAAATAGAAAAAAAAGAACAATCCAAGAAAAACAAGTATATTATGAACAGAAAGTCAAGTAATCAAAAAAGGAGATCCAGTATCTTAATGAAGAAAATGATTCATTCAAAATTAGAATTGGACATGGGGAAGCCAGTGAAGTTAAGAGAGCAAGAAATAATCAAACAAAATATAAAGAATGCACAAACAGAAGAGACTGAGAAACATTTCATAAGAAAAACAACTGATTTGGAGAACAGATCAAGAAGAGAAAACGTAAGAATAATTGGGCTAACTTTAAGCTATGATAAAAAAAAAGAATCTCGATAAAGTAATGCACGCAATAATTAAATAAAATTGTCCTGAAATGTTAGAACAAGAGGAGAAAGTAGAAATAGAAAAAATCCACTGAACACTATCTGAAAGAGATACTACAAGGCAAACACAGGAATATCACAGTCAAATTCTGAACCCCTTCCCAGATCAAGGATAAAATGTTATAAGCAACAAGGAAAAAAAATATTTAAATACAAGAGGGCCACAATTAGAATCACACAAGACCTAGCAGCACTGACATCAAAAGACCACAGATCTTGGAACACCATGTATTGAAGAGCAAAAGAACTGGGGTTGCAGCTGAAAATATCATACCTGGCAAAGTTAAACATAATCCTGAATGAAAAAGAAAAAAATGGACATTTAATGAAATGTCAGGCTTTCAGGACTTTTAAAAAAAAATGAACTTAATAGAAGATTTGACATACAAGAGTCAAGAGAAATATAAGGTACATGCCAAAGATTAATTACAAGTGCATCATTAAGGACAGAATGTTTACCTTTCATATGAGGAAGTGTAAAATGTATGTCTAAGATTGTTATTGGTAATTGGACAGTCCTTAAGAAAGATTGGTGAACACATGAATATGATGTGATTTTAAAAAATAAAACCACTTAGTAACATGTAAAAAGATGAATTATACAAATGAGATGCTAGAGGAAGAAACAAGACAGAAGAATTAGTTGGGGGAGGAGGACTGGTAATTCTGGAACCCTACTTTCATCAGGAATGGGTTTAAGAGAGAATAATACATATATAACTAGATGGATATATATTTTTTTCTAAATTCATAATGAAATAAAAAGCTAAGGGGATAAGGAGGAGGAGAGGATAAGGGGGGAATTTTTAGAAGGGAGAGTGAAGGAATAGCATAAGGGGGGCTGTAGAAAGATGTTTAGATTAATGTGAACGGGAGGAAAAGGGAGGGAACCTTGCGGAAGGGGTAGATTAAGTAATAGGAGGGAAAGGTAGCAGTTAGAAGTAAAGTACAGGAGTGAGCAGGGATAGGAAATAAGAGATACACACAAAAAATAAAATAAAGATCGGGTGTAGAATTTGTTAGGGAAAAAAGGAGCAGGGGTGGTAAACATTATCTTGGACAAAGTTAAGGCTAAAATAAATTTAATCAAAGAAATAAAATAAATTTAATCAAAAAAGAAATATAGGGAAACTACACTATATGTCAGCCATATTCGACAATGTTGTTTTGGATTATTTAAAATAACTAGACAGTCTAAAGTTAGAATATTTCTGCAGTGTAGGAAATGATGAGTTGGCAGACTTGGGAAAATATGGAGGACTTGGTTGTCCACCCTCAGAGAAACAGGACAAAAAAGTATAGTACAGTCTTAGATGTGTGTGTGTGTGTGTGTGTAACATCTATATATGAGTGTGTTTATAGATATCTAAGTATATGTACGTGTGTATATATCTTGTGTATACTTTTGTACATATGTATGCACGTATATGTGTATGTGTATGTATATATTTATATATAAATATATCCATGCTTAGCTGCATCATTCTTCCAGGAAGTGTGGGGAGGGGATGGGGAGAAAAAAGAACAAAGTAAAAAGTACGCAGCAAGAACAAAAAAAAAATTTACAAGGAAGCAAAGATAATATGGACAGCTCTGAACACAATGTGCAGTATTTATTATATAGGCTTTCTTGAAATGGAAATTTATTGCTGTATTTTGAATCGTTCTGCTGTGCACATGGCAATACTTTTTTTTTCTTTTCTTATTTTGTAGTTAATTTTCAATATTTAAATTTATAGTAGATTTACTTTTCTTTTCTAATTGTGTATTTAAGTTTAAAATTTAAAAAAGAAAAAAGTTACACACTAGGGAAAACAAAATGAAAATGATTATTTTTAAAAATTATGTTTTCTTTGTATTTTTGCAATTTTTTCATTAATTCCATTTGAAACACACACACACACACACACACACACACACATATGGAAAGTTTGTCTACTGATTACTATGAGTTCTCATCTGATTTATAGGTGCCAGTTATTTTAGGGAGACTAAGGAAAAGTAAATTCTTGTTGGTTCCTTAAAAGATAGTTTCAAATAAACCAATCACTGTATCCAGCCTTTGTGACAAGTTGAAATGCTAAAAAAAAAGTTGTTCGTTTTGCATACTATCTCACAGCTATGAAAATCATTCTGCTTGGTAAAAAAAGCACTTTAAACAACACATTTGCCAAATTTTTAACATCCTGACTGCTATTTTGGACAACTGTCAGAATGCACATGTAAACATTCTGTATCCAGATGTGTAAGGCATCCTCCTCTAACAACACAGAATTTGGAAACTAGATTGATGTAAGAAGGGAAAATGAGACATAGATTTACTCTTTGTTGCAGTTTCATCTCAAGAGAAAATGCAAGGACAGAACATTCACTTGAAAATAGGTTTTGAGGTATATAAATGTTTTAAATATTTAATATTTATTTAGGTCACCACTGCTTCCATTCTCAAAATCATAATTCACTTGGAACATTTTTAGAATAAAACTGTACTTTTTTTAGATATGGGATTGATTTTTTGTCTAAATCCTTGAAAGATAAAAATCTTGCTAAATGATTCATATTGCCCTTCTTTGACAAGTATTCAACTGTTTACATGTGTAGCTCATAAAACTTTGTTTTAAAGAGTTTATTTTTACCAAAAGTTTGCAAGTGCAGTGATTTGGAGTGTTTCCACTACTATTTATGTTTTAAAGTCTAAAAGCTTCTGGAAAGCTTTTCTCATTTCAATAAGCAAGAATATTCTTTTCTGCTTTACTTTATGATTTTGATTTTTAAGTATTCTTAAACATTAGTTGTATTTAGTTAAATGCCTGAATCCATTCACAGAAATAAATTGAAGTGATGCTCTACATTTTCATCACAAGTGTTTCAATACGAAAGTATCACATGAGTGACTCCTGGTGCTAAATACAAGATGTATAAAATTTAGAAATTCATTTGATTTTGTCTTGCCTTTTCCTACCTCCATGCCACACCTCTACGTTCACACAGTTCTCCATATGTGGAATGGACAACCACTCCATCTAGTGACATTCTTTACCCAAGAGAAAGTATTATGTTGTAGAAAGAATATTCTACTATAAATAAGAGGATCTTATTTAAATTACCAGCTCTGTTACTGGCTCTTGTGTACCTCAGCTTAGTAATAGAACCTTTCTAGATCTTCATTTCCACATTTGTAAAGTAAAAAAAAAAGGATTTGGATTAATTTACCAGTAATGTCCTTTTAATTTCTAAACAATATGATCTGTGATTCACCTTCCAGGATCAGTGTAAGTGTTACCTGTTGCATGCTTGCTTCTTCTGTGTTGCATTTTGAAAAAAAGATCATAATCTGAAAAAGGGATTAGACTTCTTCAGAGGACAACACCAGCAAGTGGGTTGAAACTCCAGGATGTGGTGAGCTATAAAGCCATATTCTTTAATTAAATATATCTAAAATTGAAAAGGGCTGAAGTAGGAAACGTGTTTCCCGTCTCTGCAGGTCTTCTGGGAAAACACGGATGATCACTCACTGAAGATGTTGTAAGGAAACTTTTCTAAGAAAAAGTTAGACTAGGTAATTGTTGAGGTTATTTTTAAATCTATTATTCCACAATATTATGATAGCCTCCAGCCAGAAATGATCCCCTAGTTATTTGGGTTAGTTTCGACTTGTTCTACCCACTTAACTTTATTATATATATATATGTATATAATCTCAAGTATCACCTCTTTGAAGGTAAAGAATGTATTATTTTTCTTATTTGTTTCTCCAGAAACTATACTTGTAGCAGGAGTTAGACTGGAACATATCCCTTGGCTTTCTGAGGATATGCCCTAGTCCAGGTACATGTAGGTCAAAAATGAAAATTTCAGATCAGGAGACATTGAATTAATGTGATAAATATTTTTTTAAATCTTTAATTGAACATAAAAATGAAGCAAAGATATATAAACTAACATGCCACAGGAACATACATATGTGTGTATATGTATGCATGTATATGTATGATATATCTATTGTCTGTCTGTTCAGTTTTCTACGTCCCTACAGAAATCTGAAAACTTATCCTCCCTTCTTTATACAAATATAGATGTAATATAGGCCTTAGTGAGTTTCTCCTACAAAATCTAATATAAAATCATTAGCAGCATGCAACCTAATGTTTGACTTGGGGTCTAAGGCTTGGAGAGAATGAATAATGCTTAAAATAGGGGACAAGCCAGTAAAGATTGCATGGTGATCTGGGCTTCTTGAGTTACTTTCATAGAGATATATTCAGTTCTGAAGTGCTTTAGAATGACATAGCTATCCTTTCATCCCTGTGCTGACATTAGGGCAATAAGGATTGTGTAAAAAGGATTGGGCACTGGGTCACAGAAAGAATCCCACTGCATAGGAATTAAAAAAGAATTAGAAAATATCTCCTTCCACTCTCTTCTCTCTCCACTACATATAACTTAGAACTTTTTCCAGGTATTGCCACTGGTGAGGGTCTTCCAACCCCCATGAGCAATGGCACTGAGCCCAAGCTATATCCTGTCTGGACAGAATACATGGACCTTGAGAGAGCTGTTCAGTTAGTTCAGAGTCAAGTTGAATGTCAAAAAACTGTCTAGGCACTCACATTCTCAAAGTAGGGGTCAAACATGAAAATAAAATGGTGTGTAAAAGTTATATACAAGGTAGGTAGAAAGTAATATGGCCCTAGAAGATGAAAGGGCCTCCTGTAGAAAATAGGATTTGAGCTATATCTTGAAGAAAATTACAGAAAATACAAGTAGAAGGTAAAGACAAATAAAGATCACTTATATTTGAAGTATTACAAAATCTAAGATTATGGAGTAGATTCCCAGAAGTCAATTATTTCAAAAGAATTCTCTTTGAAAACATCCTTGACAAGTGATGGGCTACAATCTTGCTGAATGTTTCCAGTGATAGGGAAGTTGCTATCTTAAAAAGTATACCACTTTAATATTACACTTTAATTCCACAGCTTCAATTTTTTCCCCCTCTGAGTTCAAGCTGTACAAAAATCTAATTTCACTTTTCCTCTTATGAGAGGCAGTTTAACATAGTGACCCTGTGCTTCATATTCACGATCCCATGAAACTGATTTTGAACCCAAGTATGGAAATCCCCATTTACCTCCATCAGAGCTCATCGTATTGGATTTAGTTATCACTGTAGCTTAAGATTTTTTTTACCCTACCAAAAGAGCCCAACAGCAAGAGACAGAAAGACAAATTCCATTTAAAGTTACTGTAGACATTTTAAATGTTTAGAAATCTACCTACTGAAACAAACCCGGAAACTATATGGACACAATTACAAAACACTTTTTACACAAATAAAGTCACATCTAAATAATTGGAAAAACAGCAGTTGCTCATGGGTAGGCCAAGCCAATATAATAAAAATGATAATTCAGTCTAAACTAATTTACTTATTCAGTGTCATACCAGTCAAACTACCAAAAATTATTTCATACAGCTAAAAAAAAAGCAACAAAATTAATTTGGAAGAACAGAAGGTCCAGAATATCAAGGGAACTAATGAAAAGAAATGCAGGGGAAGGTGGCCTAGCCATTCCAGATCTTAAATTATATTATAAAGCACATCAAAACTACTTGGCACAGGCTAAAAAATAGAGTGGCAGATCAAGTGTCATCTACTATTTGATAAATCCAAAGACTTCAGCTTCTGGGATAAGAATTCACTATTTGACAAAAACTGTTGTGAAAGCTAGAAGAGAGGATGGCAGAAACTAGGCAAAGACCAAAATCTCAAATAATATACCAAAATAAAGTCAAAATGGGTTCATGATTTAGATATAAAGGCTGATACTATAAGCAAACTGAGAAGGCAAGGGATATTTTACCTGTCAGATTTATGTAGAACAGAAAAATTCATGACCAAACAGGAGATAGAGAACATTACTAAATGCAAAAAGTTTAACTTTGATTGCATTAAATTGAAAAGTTTTTGCACAGAGACAATGCAACCAAGATTAGGAGGGAAGTAGAAAATTGGGAAAGAATTTTTTCAACCAGTGTCTCTGATAAGGGCATCATTTCTAAAATATAAAGAGAATTAAGACAAATTTATAAGAATACAAGTCATTCCCCAATTGATAAATGGTCAAGGATATAAACAGCCAGTTCTTAGAAGAAGAAATTAAAGGCATCTAAATTAAAGCTATCTATAGATGGCACTCTAAATCACTATTGATTAGAGAAATGCAAATCAAAACAACTCTGAGGTAATACATGACACCTATCTGATTGGCCAACACAACAAAACAAGAAAAATGATAAATGTTGGAGAAGATGTGGGAAAATTAGCACACTAATGCATTGTTGGTGGAGTTGTGAAATGATCCAATTACTTTGAAGAGTAATTTGGAACTATGCACAAAGGGCTATAAAAATGTGCATACCCTTTGACCAGGCAATACCACTTCTAGGGCTGTATCCCAAAGACATCATAAAAATGGGAAAAGGACCCACATGTACAAAAATATTCATAGCAGCTCTTTTAATGGTGGCAAAGAATTGGAAATTGAGGTGATGCCCATCAATTGGGGAATTGCTGAACAAATTGTGGTATATGGATGTAATGGATTACTATTGTGCAATAAAAAAAGATGAGCAAGTGGACTTCGGAAAAACCTGCAAAGACTTGTATGGACTGATGCTGAGTGAAGTGAGCAGAACCAAGAGATCGTTGTACACAGTAACATCCAAGTTGTGTGATGACTAAGGCTGATAGACTTAACCTGTCTCAGCAATGCAAAGATCTAAGACATCTCCAAAAGTCTCATGATGGAAAATGCTGTCCACATCCAAAGAAAGAACTATGGAATTTGAATGCAGATCAAAGCATGCTATTTGCTATTTTTTTCTTCTGTTGTGTTTTGTTTCCTTTTTCTGGTGGTTCCTCCTATTGGTTCTAATTCTTACTTACAACATCACTAATGTGAAAATATGTTTAATAGGAATGCATGTGTATAGCCCATATCAGATCGCACACCATCTTGGGAAGGGAGAGAGATAGGGAGGGGGAGAAAAATTTAAAACTCAAAAGCTTATGGGAGTGATTGTTGATAAATCAAAATAAATTAATTAAAAAAAAAGAAATGACAAGCAAGATTCTTTCAGAAAAAGGAAAAAAAAACAGAAAAGACTTACATGAACTGATGCAAAGTGAAGTGAGTAGAGTCAGAAGAACAGTGTACACAGTAACAGAATTTATTATACGGTGATAAACTGTGAATGATTTAGCTATACAATGATTCAAGAAAATTCTGAAGGATTTGTAATGAAAATTGATGCAAAAAAAGAACTGATGGAGTCTGCATGCAGATTGAAGTATGCTTTTTAAACTTATCTTTCGTGTGTGTGTCTGTGTGTGTGTGTGCATGTGTGTGTTAATTGGTCTGTGTTTTCTTTCACAGCATGACTAATATGGAAATGTGTTTGCATTAATGCATATATATATATATGTGTGTGTATATATATATGCATAGATAGATAGGTAGATAGATAGATAGATAGATAGATAGATAGATAGATAGATAGATAGATAGATAGATAGAAAGATAAGATAGATATAGCCTATAACAAATTGCTTGCTTTCTCAATGAGGGGGTGGAGGGGCGGAAGGGAGGGAGAAAATTTGGAATCCAATGACGCTAAAAATTACTTTTACATATGACTGAAAAAAATTGAAAATTAAAAAAAAATCTTATCTCTGTCATCCAACAAATTAACTATCCTTGGACAGATAGGTCTTGCAGAAGATAAAGGATTGGAGCTGGAGTCAGGAAGACCTGACCTCAGATACTTACTATTTTGTTTTGTTTTGTTTTGTTTTTAACCTGGGCAAATTATTTAACTTCTGTCTGCCTCAATGTCCTCAACTGTTAAATGGGGATAACAATAGCACTTACCTCACAAAGTTTCTGTGAGGATAAAACAAGAGAAATGGTTGATACTTAATAAAAGCTTGTTCCTTCCATTTTTTTTTCTATCTTTAATGCCTGACACTCTAACTCCCATTCCCTGCCTTTTTAGTTACCATTCCAATGCTTGGATCACACTCCCTCTTCACCTCTACCTCATAGAATCCCCCTATTCCTTCATGACATCTCCAGCACCACTTTATTAAATGAGACTTTTCTTGATTCTGCCCAACTGCTAGTTCCCTCCCTCCAAAATTACATTGTTAACTACTTTTTATATATTTCTTTGTACTTATTCTCTTCATATTTAGTACATATATACTTATATATTAGAATGTAGGCTTTTTATATTTGAGGAATGTTTCATTCATTCTGCTTGTATCCCTAATACTTTACTCAGTGATAAGAATAAATGCTTGTTGATTGATATGTAAATTGGGTAAGCATTCCATCTATAACTACATCCAGGTCATTAATAAAAACGGTCAATATCACAGGGATTAATACAAATCCCTGAGCTTGAGAAATTCATCCTAACTAATGATTACTCTTTGGATTTGGCCATTATATCAATTCTAGATAAAAGTAATTCTATCACATGTAGCTTTCAGCTTTTTATCTTGATCATAAAGTATTAAAAACTTTGTCAAATATCTTGCTGAAATTCAGTTATACTTTAGAGAGGCAGCATGACATAGTAGATAAAAGGTGACATTCATCGAGAACGTTCAGATTTGAGCATCAAAATGACTCTATGAGGAAGGGGTTTTCTTTAACTCCATTTCACAGATGAGGAAACTGAAGCTTAAAGAGGGTAAATGAATTTCCCATTAAGTATCTGAAACAATATTAGAATGCAAGTCTTTTCTGACTCCAGGTCCAGCATTCTATCAATTATTTTATTTGGAATCAAGAAGATTAGTATTTAAATCCTTCCTCAGATGTGTATGTGCTGTCTGACTCTGCAAAAAAAATAATTTCATCTCTATGATTCAATTACTTTATTTGTTAAAAATGTATAATAATATCTATTTTTCCTACCTCATAAGTTGATGTGAAGCTTATCTAAAAGTGAGTAAAGTTCCTTGTAAATTTTGAAATGCTATGTCAATATCACTAATTATTTTTGTTCCTGTTTTTGCTGCCCAATGATCATGATGTTCTTGTTATTACAGAATTCATCTGACTAATGAGGCTGCTAAATTTGTGAAGACAAAAGCTAAAATGAGGTCAGTATGGCACAACCTGTTCTTGATGAAGCCATATTGGCTCATAGTGATCAAAATTTCTATTTTCTAAATGAGGACAAATCACCCTTTTTAATATTGTGTTTTTTTCCAGGAATAATCAAAGTCAGGTTCATACTCCTATACTATACTTCAGTACTATTCCTTCCTCCTCCTCCTCTTCCTCTTTCTCCTTCTCCTCTTCTTCCTCCTCCTCCCCTCTCCCTCTCCTTCACCCGGATATCCCCCTCTCCCTTCCCAATCCCCCTCCCCCTCCTCCCTTTTCTCCTCTTCCTCCTCCTTGTCCTTAGTACTCCTGCGTTTCTGGCCTGAAGGCACCTTTCTTATTCCCCATTGGTTTTCAAAGATCACTCACAGCAAATCAAAACCAAATTACCCTGTGTGGAGAGAGGGGATTAGGAGGAATAAGCATTTATGTAGTGGTGATTATGTATCAGGTACTATGCTAAACAATATAACTTATATAATAATATATAAGCAAAATAATAAATATCTCATTTTATCCTTGATTCTTACAATAACAGGTTCTGTTACCATCTCCATTTTCCTGAGGAAACTGAGGAAAACAGAAATGAAGTGACTGATCCACAGGCACACAGCTAGTAAATGCCTGATAGATTTGAACTCACTTATTTTGGACTCCAAGCCAAACTCTCTATCCATTGAGACAGCTAACTGCTACTAATATTTCCTTCAGTTTCCTGAAATACTGGTCTTCTGGGCCTGGTCACATGAGCACATTATGATCATCTATGTGCTTTTTACCACATAATCACTTATTTTGAGTTTCTCCTTTCTGTTAGCATTCTTATTCTATCCCCCATCTCTTAAATTTCTTTTTGGTAGACGATATAGGAGAATAATAAAAATCAACTAATCCTTCCTTTTCTTCCTCATCTATTATCATTATCCAATTATCTCCAAGCTGTAGTTCAATATTTTTTAGTTGTTGTTGTTCTAGTTTCTCTAGCACTACCAAAAAAAAAAGTACTTTGGGTTATCCTTATTTTATTTTTCATCACTTACTGGCCTCAGCCTGCTGTGAGATTTAGTACTCCTGAAATTCTTTTTTTTAATATAAATTTATTTATTTTTAGTTTTCAACATTAACTTCCACAAGATTTTGAATTCCATATTTTCACCCCATCTTGCCCCTCCCCTACCCCAAGGTGGCATGCATTCTGAATACCCCTTCCCCTAGTCTGCCCTCCCTTCTATTTCTCCCCCCCTCCTTCTCTTATCCCCTTTCCCTTCTATTTTCTTGTAGGGCAGGAAAGATTTCTGTACCTCACTTCTTGTATTTCATATTTCCAAGTTGCATATGGAAACATTTTTTTTTACACATGTTTTTAAAACTTTGAGTTCCAAATTTTCTCCCTTCCTGCCACCCCACCCACTTTCATTGAAAGGCAAGCAAGTCAGTAGAGGCCATACTTGTGCAGTTATGCAAAACACCTCCATAGCAGACGTGTGGTGAAAAACTAACTCTATTTCCCTTAATCCTATCCTGCCCCCCCCATTTATTCTATTCTTTCTTTTGGCCCTGTCCCTGCTCAGAAGTATTTCCTACTGATTACCCCTTTCCCATTCTGCCCTTCTCTCTATCATCCCCCTGCTCTCTTGTCCCATTCCTCCCCTATTTTCCTTCCTGAAATTCTTATAGGACCATCAGAATTTTTTTTATATCCACCTTCAGCAATTGCTTATGATTTTTTTTAAAAAGTCTGTTTATCTGTGAGTTATAGAATTTTTTGGATAGCAACATTTGGTATACGTAATGTCACATAATTAAGGCAGAACATGCTACTTAGACAATAACCTTATTAAAGTCTAAAACATGAATTTTTTAACTGTTCTCTGTTACTGCCATTAGGTTTTCAGTGTCATGTATACCACTCTTTGGGAAATTCATATATTCAAATTTGGGGGCCAAATATTGGACTGATAGAAAGTTGCTGTACATTAAAGAACACTTACTGCTCGTTAATGATAATTCAATTCTATATTAAGATGCTTAGTAAATTGCATTCTTATTTTTCATCTCTAGGATTCAAATCCTTAAAGCACTTATTTGTGAATAGGTTATGTACAATCCAGATTATCTAACAACACTGTTTTTTTCTACTCTTGCCTTCTTCTACCTTATTTCTAACTACACAGTCAAATCTTGGCAGACTACAGGTAATTCTGAGACCAGACAGTGGTTCCACAAACGATCAGGGTTATATAATTTAAAATTTTAACCTTATAGATAAAGAAATTGAGGCATGGTGAAATAAAATGGTTCATCCAAAGCCATAAAAGTAGAAAACTGCATGGCTGAGATTTGAAGAGCAGTCTTCTGACTCTAAATTCAGTACTGTGGGTACAGAATGCTACCTATATTTGCAGGTAAAAGAGAATGAGGCTATCAGTCCCCTGATGTGCTCTGCTTCTGATGTAAAATAGATGAGCCACTTATCCCAACCTCACTAAAGATTATAAAGGTCAGATATGATTGTGAATGTGGGAGCTTTGGAATCTCTCAAATATTATGTAAATGGAAATTTTTGCCTTCATTAATATTTAGTGCAAATAATTTTTTATACAACTTGATTGTAGTTTCTAAGACACTGCGAATACTGCAACACAGTCAATTTTCTCCCAAACTTGCTATTTTCATAATGAGTTGAAAATCCTCGATTTTCTTAATAGTTCCTTGTGTAATACATTATAAAATGTTTTGCTGAGAAATTAGAGGGCAGCATCCATAGCCTGCACCCTCATCAATTTTCTTTGATACCCCTTCAAAGGATTCTGTCAGATTGGTTTGGCAAGATTTGTTTCTCATAAACCCATGCTGGCAATTTGTATTAGTTTACCACTCTCAGAGAAACTCACCAGTTTGCCTCTTATAATTGATTTTAGGCCCTTTCCTGGAACTGAAATCAGACTTTCTGGCCTATAGTTCTCTGATTCCCCTCTATTAACCTTTCCCTAAAAAATCAGCAAAAGCAATGCCAAAGGCTTCAACAATTCCTTGTTTACTTTCATCTTTCCCTCCAATACCAACACAGCTGACACTTCTTTTTAATTGCCTCTAAGGGCATGGGAATTTCTTTGAAGCTCTGATCATGTATTGCTGACACATAAAAAATGTAGCTATTCTTGACTCCTAATAGAGTTCTGACCCAAAGGAACTTGAAATTTTAAAATGTGAGATGGATGTAAAAGATGATCCATCTCATTAAAGTTGAAGTGAGTTTTCAGATTTTTTTTGGGGGGATGGGGGATTAGGCAATGAGGGTAAGTGACTTGCCCAGGGTCACACAGCTAGCAAGTGTTATGTGTCTGAGGCCAGATTTAAACTCAGGTCCTCCTAAATCCAGGGCTGATGCTCTATCCACTGTGCCACCTAACTGCCCCTCAGATGTCTTAAGGAGACTGGATACACCTCAATTATATTAAAGAAAGTGATGCCCCAATCACACATATCTGAATAAATGAGAACCAAGAGATAGATCATACTTTCATGAAAAATAAGTGATTTCTCTTTTGCTTGTACTCCTCAACTTTGTTTCATGTCCTGATTTGTTCAATCACTTTTGGTTCAATTATCATTTCTACTGAATCACTAAATCAGATAATCTAAGTGTGAGAACAGATCTCAAAGGACAGCTAGCCAAATCTATAGCTAAACAAAAATCCCTACACAATATCTCCAACAGGTGATCCTTCATCCTTTAGTTAAAGACATCTAACCCATTACCATTCAAGGCAGTCCATTTCACTTTTATATAGTTGCAACTGTCAGATTTTTTCCCCCTCAGATCATGGATTATTTTGCCTTTTTATAAGTTCTATTATTCTTGGTTCTGCTCTTTTAGTGTCAAGCAAAGCTTATCTGATATCTCTTTCAAAAACTTAAAAACATTTCATGCCACCCCCAAGTCTTTACTTTTCAAGGATAAATATCCCCAATTCATTCACCTGATCTTCAAACAACAGGATCTTTGGGTTCTTTATCCCTATGGCTATCTTTATCCATCTTAACATTTTCTTTTCCAAAATGTGACATACAGAAAAGGAATACTGAGCTCCAAATGGGGTCTGAGCAGGGCAGCATATAATAGGATTACAATATTCTTAGTATGGGCACTATGTTATTTTAATGAAACCTAAGGTGACATTAGCATTTTGGCTGCTACATAACCCTGTTCACTCATAATAAATAGCAGGTCTGCCAAATTCCAAGAGTTTTTTTTTTGTTATTTTGTTTTTGTTTTTGTTTTTTTTCCAGAGGAACTGATAAGTTTGGTAGTTCTCCTAGGAGAGAAAGAGCTTTCCTACTTTATAGGTATGAAGTTAATTTTTTTAACCCAAGTGAACTCCTACTTTACTTTTATTCATATTTTATTTCATTTTACTATATTAAGCCTATTGTTCTTTTCTATTAGGATGCCTTTTAGATATTCACTGTCATTCAACAGTTTATATAAATCTTCCACCTCTAGATCATCTGTCAATTTAATAAGACTAGATGCCCTGAGTTCAGAAGACCTAATTCAGAGCACCAAGGGTCAGAGGAGAACCTCAGGTTTGTACATCTGTTCTAGAAAGAGAATGTAAGACTCAAATGCCAAAAAAAAAAAAATAAGACCCCAGAGCTGTCAATAGGACCACAGATAAAGAATAAAAGACAGATCTTAAACTAGAATATACCATCAGTAGTTGCTCTGTGTCTTTGACCACAGAACAGACCTCAGCCTGCAGAGTGACAATGAAAGAAAACTTTTCAGATATATTATATTACACCAAGGGATAATGAGAAGAAGGAAGGGAGGAAGGAAGGAAGGAAGGAAGGAAGGAAGGAAGGAAGGAAGGAAGGAAGGAAGGAAGGAAGGAAGGAAGGAAGGAAGGAAGGAAGGAAGGAAGGAAGGAAGGAAGGAAGGAAGGAAGGAAAAGGTAGAATGCTTTCATTAAGGTCTGGCTGAAGGGGAGAGAAAAGTAACAGGGGTGTAAAAAGTGGCTGCATTAAGATTAAAGGATTGGCACTGAGCATGTTCCTCTCCCAAGTCTTTCTTCTTTGTAAAGAAAGGGCAGATAGATAATATAAGGGACTGGAGCAAAATCTATTAGGCTTTTCCTGAAATAAAAAAAAAAAAGTATTAATCACGAACAAATGAAGAGAAAAAATAGATTTAAGTAAAAGAGTTAAAAAGGGAAACTACATTTTGCTGAATGACACCATAGATAAGTGATTTCAGTAGTTAATGTGCATGCACCAAATAGTATAGCAGCTACATTCTTAAAGAAAAAGCTAAATGAGTTACAGGGGAAAAATATACATCAAAATATAATAGTATGGGAACTCAATGTACCTCTTTCCGAAACTAAAAAAAATAAAATTAATAGAAAAAATGTGCAAATAAATAAGAAAAACCATTTAAGGACCTGAATAAAATTTTAGAAAAATTAGGTGAGATAGATGTCTGGTGACTTTTAAAAGGGAATAAAATAGATTATACAAATATCCCATGTTTCACATGACACCTTTACAAAAAATGACCATATATTATGTCATAAAACCATTACAGATAAATTCAGAAAAGTTATTATGGAAAAATCCTTTACTAACTATAATACTACAGAATTGTATTCCATAAATTGGCAAGGAAGAATAGACTAAAAATTAATTAGAAGCAAAATAAAATAATTCTAAAAAATCTACAGGGTCAAAGTGAAAATCAGAGAAATGATAGATAATTTAATTAAAGATGACAAAAATGTGACAAAATATAAATGGAGGAGTGAGGGTGAAGCCAAAGCAATGTTTAGTGGGAAACATATCTCTACGTACCTTAATCAACAAAAGAAAGAAAAGATCAACAAATTAGGCATATAATTAATTGAATTACAAAAAAAAAATTAAACAAAAAAGAGAAATTCTGAAAAATTAAAGAATAAATTAATAAGACTAGAAGTAAAATTATCAATGAATATGAATATGAGCAATTTTAAAACAATAAAATAAGCTATTAGCTAATTTAGACCAAATTAAGCCAAAGAAAAAGAAATTACCAATAACAGAAATGAAAATGGATAACTGTTAAATTAAAAAGAAACAATGGATATTATTAGAAAATATTTTGTCTAATGACATTACAATAAAAGTGACAATTTTATGATGAATATTTTAAAAATATAAAACGCTTAGAATACTATAATAAGAAATTATTTAAATAACCAAATCTCAGGGAAAAAATGAATGAGCCATGACTCCCTGAAGTGGTTTAAAAATAAAACCTTAGACCAACTGTATTTGCATTCAAGTTAAACATTTAAAAATAATTTTAAATATTACTTAAACTAGTTTCAAAAATAGGAAAATAATGTATGTTACCAAATTCCTTCTTATACAAATGTATTATTGATATCTAAATTAAGGAGAGTAAATCAGAAAACAGAAATTATAGAACACTATCACTAATGAATATTGAGGCAAAAAAATCACCACACAGTTTACAGCAAAATATGACAAAGATTATTCACTATGGATTGAATTTCTATCAACACTGCAGTGCTGATTCAATATCTGGGAAACTATAACCATAATTTATTATAAAAATAACAAAATGAAACAGCAATAGCAACAATATGACAATATGAGTAGATGCAAAAACACTTTTGACAAAATATACAGTATTTTACCGCATAATCATTGCAGATTTTATACCATTTTTTTTTGCAAAATAGTTGGCTGCAATCATTATGTGAAGCTTTTAAAAAAATTGTGCTGGTATTAATTAAAAATAATTTATTAATTAACTTTCTAACGTACAAGATTAAGATGCATGGAATACTCATGAACATAAGTCAAAATTTAATACTGACAATGCCATGTGCTAAGAATTCTAGGCTTGAGGCTTTCCATATGCCACAGATAAATGCTTATGCATATGCTATTGGTGAATACATTGCTGCTCTGTTTACCTTTTAAGCATTATGAGGAACAGAATTATGCCATGTGACAATTCCACAATGAAAGGCTACAAACCAATTTTTGGACTAAAAAAAAAAACCAAAAAACAGGGCAAGATGATTATGCAGTGGAGATGATTATTGGGTTAAATATGTAACACCAAATGTTGCTTACAAAAAAAACTAAAAAGCAGATTAAATGGACTCTTAATGTGGCAATTGTGTGTGTGAGTATATATACATACAAATTATACACACACACACAATCACAATTATATGTATATAGTATATGCATATATTTTGTATGTACACACATACACACCGAGCCATAATTATATGAAATAAGAATAGATTTCTTTCCAATATAATCAAGGTTTAAAAGAGGATGCCTATCATCCTCATTTAATATTTGGTACTAAACATGTTAGTAATAGTAATGGAATGATAAAAGAAATTGAAGACAGAAGAAATTGAAGGAATAAGCATAAGAAAAGAAGAAACAGAATCGTCACCTTATGAACGTGATATCATAGTATATTTAGAAAACCCCAAACAATAAACTTTACTTAATGGAACCAATAAACACCTTTGGCAAAGTTGCAAAATATAAAATAAATTCATATAAATCATAATTCCTTTCAACAAAACTGAGTAGGAAGAGATAGAAAAATTCCACTCAAAACAACTTCAGAATGTATAAAACACTTCAGAATCTACTCATCACAATAAATAGGAATGGTATGATTACAAATACAAAACCCTGTATAGCAAAAATGCAAACCAAAATAATTAGAGAAATATGAATGGTTCATCTTACAGATAAATCAATATAATAAAAATGGCAAAACCATAAAACTTAATTTACATTTTCAGTGCCATGCTAATCTCATTTACATAGTATTGCTTTACAGAACCAGAGAAAATGATGACAAAATTCATTGGGAGGAATGATGGTCAACAATGTCAAGGTTGGGGGCAGCTAGGTGGCACAGTGGATAGAGCACTGGCCCTGAAGTCAGGATGACCTGAGTTCAAATCCAGCCTCAGATCAAACACTTGACACTTACTAGCTGTGTGATCCTGGGCAAGTCACTTAACACAAATTGCCTTAAAAAATTTTAAACAACAATCTCAAGCTTAAGAGTTAACAAAAAAATGGAGAAGAAAGGAAAAAGGCCTAGCAGTTCCAGATCTCAAACTATACCACAAAGTAGAAAAATTTTTAAATTATTCAATTATGGATAAAAAAAAGGAGGCCCATCAATGCAATGGATCAGATATATAATACATAGAAGTAAATGAATTTTTCAGTATACACTCTCATAGACCAAAAGATAGCACTTATTGGATTAAAGATTCACTGTTTGAGAAAATTCTGACAAAACTGACCAGCAACCTTGCAGAAATTAATTTTATTTTTTAATATAAATTTATTTATTTTTAGTTTTCAATATTCACTTCCACAAGTTTTTGAGTTCCAAATTTCTCACCCCTCCTCCCACCCCAAGATGGCATGCATTCTGAATACCCCTTCCCCTGGTCTGCCTTCTCTTCTATCTTTCCCCCATCCCTTCTCTTATCCCCTTCCCCTTCTATTTTCCTGTAGAGCAGGATAGACTTCTGTACCACATTTCCTGTATTTCTTTTTTCCCAATTGCATGTGAAAACATTTTTTTTAAAACATGTGTTTTTAAAACTTTGAGTTCCAAATTTTCTCCCTTCCTCCCTCCCCACCCACCCTCATTGAAAAGGCAAGCAACTCAATATAAGTTGTACATGTGCAGTTATGCAAAACATTTCCTTAGTAGATATGTTGTGAAAAACTAACTCTATTTCCCTTAATCCTATCCTGCCCTCCCATTTATTCTATTCTTTCTTTTGACCCTGTCCCTCCTCAGAAGTATTTGCTTCTGATTACCCTCTTTCCCAATCTGCCCTCCTTTCTATCACCCCCCTGCTCTCTTGTCCCCTTTTCCCACTATTTTCCTGTAGGGTAAGACAGATTTCCATACCCAATTGAATGTGTATGTTATTCTCTCCTTAAGCCAAATCCTATGAGAATAAGATTCCCTCATTCCCTCTCACCTTCCCCTGTTTCCCCTCCACTGTGAGAGACTTTTTCCTTCTGTTTTTTTTGTGAGATAATTTACCCCATTCTACCTCTCCCTTTCTTCTCTGAGTATCATCTTCTCTCATCTCTTAATTTTATTCTCCAGATATGACCCCTTAATCTTCAACTCACCCTGCGCCCTCTATCTATCTATATATACATACATACAATTTTTTTCCTTTACCCTAATACTGACAAAGTTCTCATGAGTTATAAATATCATCTTTCCATGCAGGAATGTAAACAGTTCAATCTTAATAAGTGTCTTATGATTTCTCTTTCCTGTTTACCTCTTCATGTTCCACTGGAGTCCTGTATTTGAAAGTCAAATTTTCTGCTTAGCTCTGGTCTTTTCATCAGGAATGCTTGAAAGTCCTCTATTTCACTGAATGACCATTTTTTCCCCTGAAGGATTATACTCAGTTTTGCTGGGTAGGTGATTCTTGGTTGTAATCCTATCTCCTTTGCCCTCCAGAATATTATATTCCATGCCCTGCGGTCCTTTAATGTAGAAGCTGCTAAATCTTGTGTTATCCTGATTGTGTTTCCACAGTACTTGAATTGTTTCTTTCTGGCAGCTTGTAATATTTTCTCCTTGACCTGGGAACTCTGGAATTTGGCTACAATATTCCTAGGAGTTTTCCTTTGGGGATCTCTTTCAGGAGGAGATCGTGGATTCTTTCAATTTCTATTTTGCCCTCTGGTTCTAAAATATCAGGGCAGTTTTCCTTGATAATTTCTTGAAAGATGATGTCTAGGCTCTTTTTTTGATCATGGCTTTCAGATAGTCCAATAATTTTTAAATTCTCTCTCCTGGATCTATTTTCCAGGTCAGTTGTTTTTCCAATGAGATATTTCACATTGTTTTCTAATTTTTCATTCTTTTGGATTTGTTTTACAGTGTCTTGATTTCTCATAAAGTCACTGTCTTCCAGTTGCTCTATTCTAATTTTTAAGGAAGTATTTTCTTCAGTAATCTTTTGGACTTCCTTTTCCATTTGGCCAATTTTTCTTTTTAGGGCATTTTCTCCTCATTGGCTTTTTGGACCTCTTTTGCCATTTGGGTTAGGCTTTTTTAAGGTGTTATTTTCTTCAGTATTTTTTGGGTCTCCTTTAGCAAGCTGTTGACTTGTTTTTCATGATTTTCTTGCATCACTCTCATTTCTCTTCCCAGTTTTTCCTCTGCTTCTGTTACTTGCTTCTCAAAATCCCTTTGCAGCTCTTCTTCATATTTTTCTTGGAGCCTTTGGATGTAGGAGCTTTGGTTTTGTTGTCTTCTTCTGGTTGTATATTTTGATCTTCTTTTTTACCAAAGTAAGATAATATAGTCTGACTCTTTTTGCGCTGCTTGCTCATGATCCCAGCCAATTACTTGAGTTTTAAACTCCTTATTAAGGTAAGAGTCTACTTCCAATGTGGAGAGTGTACTGCCCCAAGCTTCAGGGGTTTGTGTAGCTGTTTTCAGAGATACTTGTAGGGACCTGTAAATTTTCAGTTCTTGCAAGGTGGTATGATAAGGGACGGGTGTTTACTCCTTTGCTGGACTGTGACCACAAGTATTCCTTTCTATCCCATAACTGTGAGGAGGGGTCCCTCTCTGCAGCCACTACAAGCTCCACCATGCCAGCACTCTTCCTCACCCCAGCACTGCTGCCCAGAACTGTGACCCAGATCCAAACACGGGCAAAGCAAGAGATTCCTGCCTCAGCACTGGCAAAGAGATCCCTGCAGTCCCTCTCTGATCAGCCACTGGATTCCCCCTCAGTCTGTGGGCTGAAAGCTCGGGAAGCAGCTGCGCCCCCCCCCCCCCCCGGCCAGGCTCTTGGGGAATGGAGCTGAGATCCCACCTTCCTCTGTGATCACCGACAGAAACAGAGTTTTCCCACTGACCTTCTAAGTTCTCTTTGGCATTGGTGGATTGAGGAGTCTGGAAACCTCCACAGCTGCCCGAGATTCAGTCCTCTGAGGCCTGCTCCTGGTTTGCTGCCGCCAGCGCGCCTATGCTGCGCTGCGCTGCTCTCCCAGCCCTGAGCGATACACCTTTCTGAACAATCATCCAGGTTGTCTTGGGCTGGAAATTTGTTTCACTCTGTCTTTTTGTGGGTTCTGCTGCTTCAGAATTTCTTTAGAGCCATTTTTTATGAGTATTTGGAGGGGTTTGGGGGAGAGCTCAAGCATGTCACTGCTTTCACTCCGCCATCTTGGCTCCGCCCCCCCCAATTAATTTTAAACAAACACCTCAAAGTATATGCCAAGATAAGCTTTAAATCCCCACATAACCAAAATATAAAGAGGTCAAATCATAAATTATTTTAAAGAATAAGAAATTGCATTTTAGATCTTTGTATATGGGAAGTGTTCATGACCAAACAGGAAATAGAAGGGGACAGAGAAGATAAAAATGTATGCTGTTGATTATATAAAATTTAAAAGTTTTTAAAATAAACAAATATAATGGAGCTATGATTAGAAGGGAAACAATTGGAGAAAGACGATCATTATAAAAAGTTTCTCCAAAAAAAGTTCCCATTCTCAAATTTATAAGAATAAGAGTCATTCTGTAATTGATAGTTTAAGGATATACACAGTTCTAAAGAGAAGAAACATAAGCTATTTTAGCCATACCAAAAAAGAAACATGCTTCATATCATTAATAATTAGAGAAATAAAATTTAAAATAACTTTGAATTTCCACCTTATGCTTAGCCTGGCATGGGGGGGAAAGGACAAATAATAAAGCTTGGAGGGGCTGCAATAAAACAGGAAATGCTGATATACTTTTGGTCAACCTGTGTATTAATAGTACAATTCTGGAAAGCAATTTGAAGTAAGTCCAAAATCATATCAATCTGTGCACACTTTGATCCAGCAGTACCACTACTTATGTCTCTAACTCAAAGAAATCACACAGGATGGAAAAAGGTCTTATATAAACAAATTTATTTATAGAAGCTCTTTTTTTAACTTCAGATAAGGAAATACTAGAAAGTAAGAGGGTGCCCATCAATTGGTCTATGGCTGAAAATGATATTACATTTATGTAATTGAATACTATTTTCTTGTAAGAAATTATTAAGAGATGGTTTCAGAGAATGTTGGGAATACTGACATACAGAGAAATAAGAAGTAAAACAATTCATACTATACAACAGTATTGTAAAAGCAAACATTTAAAAATACTTAAGAATTCTGATCAATGCAATGAACAAACATGGTTCCAGGTGACTGATGTTGAAGAATGATAGTAAATAAATACAGATAATGAGACACAATTTTGTCCATGGCCTCTGTGCAAATGTGTTTTGATTATGCACATTGGGTACAAGAGTTTTGCTTTTGTTGTATTTTTCCAGTGGAGAATGTATCTAGGAGGGAGGACAAAAGAATAAATTACATAACTATCTTTTGAAGTCATAGATAAAAGTGCTGAATATAACTGGAGTTAAAAAATTATATCTAGGGACCACACTAAAGAGTAAAGAACACTGAATTTTGTATCGGGGGAGAGATACAAAACTTATATTATTTGTGATTCTGTTCATAAGCAGCTTGCAGCCTAGTAATCATGACTTATAATAATATATTACTGTGCATTTAGCTACTATATTATACATGCCATATAATACATCATAAGAAGGTAATCAAGCAAACATTTTTATGTATTATTGTATCTTTTTTTATTCCCTGATAAAACAGTGGCTTGAGCTGTTCAATATATAGCTCATTCTTTCCCTTTTCTTATCCCTTTCCTCAAAAAGTGGAACATTTCCCATAACAAAAATAAGCAGCCAAGATCAAAATATATCATGAAATCTCTGCACCAAAAAGGAATAAAAAAAACGTACAGAAATCATGTAGCCTAAGGAAACTCCACTTTTCTTTTCCCACACCCATCAAACATTTAATACTACAAAATGTTGTCTCCTTTGCTTTTTTCATTTTCAAATCATCTGTAATACAACTTACTGTAAATCAATTCTGTAAAGAGGAAGAATAACCTCCAGGTAAGTTTTAGCCTTAACATAACTCTTTTCATATTTGTAAGAATGAGGTGATCTCAAGAGAACAGTTATACCATTTTAAGCAATTGGATTGAAGTATAATAATAAACTAAACACAAACTATAAGATAATTGGTGGTATTCCCTTTGGTGATACTTCTTACAATAACATTTTCTTAAGGCAAAAAGAAATTAAGGTAAATTGTTGGGATAAAGCCTGGAAATAGATACATGTAGGTGTGTCAACCATTTCTTTTCAGGCCAGATGAGAACATTAAATTCAGTCTGCTAAAGCAGCTACATAGTAGGTCAAATAACTGGTTTTTTTTTTAGTTAAAGGGGGGGAATCTAATATTTATTAACTATTTTCATCAGAAACTTCTCTGTATACTTTATAGCAAAATCTAGAAATGGTTGTGATATCTAGATGGTACCATAACACTACTATCTCATGTAAATTTTCATTAATTATTTGGATATTTTAGGAGAAAGATGTTCTGACTTTGAACTATTCAAGTGATAGTCTCAATGCTACACTTCTCCTTCTTTTGTCTAACTGTGTGAGTTACTTTAACTACCTGAAAACCAAAAATACTAGAACAGGGTATGTGATTTGTCTACAATTATGCCTCTAACAATTTGTATATGTCTAGTCTTGATAAAATATACTCTTTTTTGGGAGGGGGGCCTGCTAGGCAATGGGGTTAAGTGACTTGTCCAGGGTCACACAGATAGTAAGTGTTCTTTGTCTGAGGCCAGATTTGAACTCAGTTCCTCCTGAATCTAGGGCTGGTGCTCTATCCACTGCACCACCTAGCTGCCCCCAAATATGCTGTCTTTCAAAAAGACTAATGAGAATTCTATTGCTAGATTTAGCCCTATGTCAAGCATGAATTTAACTCATCCATTTAAATAGTCTACTATTTCCCAAAGCAAAGAGTAATCAATAGCCTTTTTTCATTGGAATACCTTAACGTTTTATAACACTTTATGGTATTCAATATAATTCTGAATGTTAATACATTAATCATGGAAAGATTCCATTCCTGCTGCACTCAAAAAAAAAAAAGACAAAGAACACCTTGAATTGCATTGGTTTTCTACCTTGTTCATGCAGTGAGAGATATATCATGTTTTTTTGTTTGGCTTGCCAATTTTTTGAGAATTAGCAAGAGATTGTTTGACAGTATAGTGGGAAGGGGAAAGATAACTACAAAATGCCTATTTCATTTGCCAGTGTGTGCTCTACATACCTTCCCAGTAAGGATTCTCTGTGAAGTTTGCAAATGTGTGGACTGGTGCATGCTTTTATGAATAAGACGTTAGAGGAGTGCCAGGTTTTATGTTGGTCTGTTTGATATATAATACCACTCTCAAGGCAAAATATGAACACTTGCTATTGCTACTCTTATTTCCAGAGGCAAAGATTTCTTTGCTGTCCCTAAGGAAAAGAATTGTAGGCATCTGACACCTGTTAAAAGTCTCTTAGGAAACTTCTACAGTTGAAACCATTGACCTTGTTCAATCATTCAATTGCTTCTATTCTACTTTCAAAATAGAATGGCTAATATGAATTTCCAAAAGACTCAGATAAAGGATGACTGATAGCAACTCTCACCAAATAATAAATATATATATATATATATATATATATGGCAAACTTTGATTTTCATAGAAGAATAACAGAAGAAAAAGAGAGACTATATAAGATAAAGGCAAAGAAATTACTTTACATTATTCATTTTCATCTGCTAAAACATTGAATTTATTAACTTATCAAAGCAGTCAACAAGATTAAGGTTTATAAGAGTATGGTCTGAAATTCTGTCTTATTCATTCCTGATATGATATTCTGAACCAGTTATATAAGGTTGCAGTCTTTGCCCCAAGGCAATTTCTTTCTTTAATTGTTTAGGGGCTTCACATCAAAAATGTTCCCTAAGTCATTATCTTCCAAACTTTTACCTGACATATGGTCAGGTACAGAAGAAAAAAAAAAGGATTTGGATGATTTTACATCAACCCTAACTTTCAGCAAGACAATAGAGCATTTTGAAACATTAGGCCTAAGCAAAAAAATGGGAATTTTTCCCAGTGTGGAAAATATGCTGCTACCAAAAAGATGTGCTCCATTTTTGGCTGGAATCCAATGTTCTTTTTAGTAAGAACTCAACAAAATACTAATTTGGAGCCATGCCATTAATGTCAATCTCCTTTTGGGAATTAAACATTTGAATATTCTACATCTGAATACATTCCCATTTGCTAAGATGGGAGAGTATATTGGCAGCCTGGGCAAGCTATGAGGATGAAGATCTTAGAAGGATTGGCAAGGATTTGATGTACTAAGGATGTAGTAAAGTAGCCAAAGGAAGCCTGCTATTTTATGTTTTCCTTAAAAAGATAATTACTCTATTTTCATTTTATTTCTTGTTTCCAATCCACATATTATTGGAAAACAGAATATTAAGCTAAAATATTAACAAAAGAATGGTGAATTTTTGTAAATGTATTATCCTTGCTGGACTTAAATTCTATGTAACTGTCCAAACATCATGAGGAGGAGGAGGAGGAGGAGGAAGAGTTGTATGAGGATTGAGGAGGAAGAGGAGAGGAAAAGGAAGAGGAGGTGGTAAAGGAAGAGAAGAGGAAGAAGAGGGGGAGGACTTACCTTCAGAGGTGATGTATAAAATCCTTCTGGCTCAAACTCTTTTACAGAATCATTTATCAAATGAAGTCATATATATCCAAGTATTTGGAAAAGTAAAAGTATTAGAAAATGAAAATCATTATAATTATCACTGTGATTTTAGGTCATAATTACCATCACTTTTAGGTTAAACATCTTTAACCTTTATTCCTGGGAAATTGAATCAATTGATGAGGACAAATGCTTTGCATACCTGTGGTATGCAAATCTCTGGGCTAGGAGCACATAAACACATGTTAACAGTGGGTGTCTCCCCTCAAGAAGCTTACGATCTGCTTAACCAATATTTTCACTTGAAATGATTAACTACCATAGATGATAGAAACAATAACTGTTGTGAGTTTCAAAGGAGAGATTACTAATTATATTGTGTTTAGGTCGAAAAATGTAATTTAGAATGAAAATTCATAACATAGAGAATTCCCAGAGAAAAATAAGCAGTATGATGAAGAACCTTAAACTCATTACACATGAAGACTGGTTGAAGGAACTGAAGATCTTTAGCTTAGAAAAGAGAAGATAAGGTACATTTTGGCATGATAGCTGTCTCAAGTACTTGAAAGACTATCAGGTGGAACTGAGATTAAACCTATTCTTCTTGGCCCCATAAAACAGTATGAGGAGAAATGAGTGGAAGTCTAGAAGACGTAGATTTGGGCTACCTTGGGCCACCTCACCTATACTATTCAATGGCTTCTTAATTGACCTCCCTCACTCAATTCCTTCTCCTTTACATTTCATACTTGACATAGTTTTTGAATTTATGTCCCTAAAGTCAATGTCTAACTATGCCAATGCCCTGTTCAACAAGTGGCTCCCAAATGCTTCTAAAATAAAATGCAACCTTCTCTATTTGGCTTTTAAAGCCCTTTAAAATATCTCTCCTAACTAGGCACAAAGCAAGTGAATAATCTCTGTTGAACCTTCCATTTCAATTGAACTGAACTAATTCCTATTTCTTATACATGATGTTCAATCTTATTTCTCCCATATCTTTGCATAGCTTGTCCCTCATATGTGGAATGCACTCCACCTTCACCTCTACCTAATTTCCCTCAAGGAGCAATTCAAGTTTTACTTCCCACCTAACACCTATCATGTTGCCCTCAGTGTCTAGTGGCCACTCTTCCAAAAATACTGTCTCTCTGTCTGTGTCCCTGTGTCTTTGTCTCTGTCTCTGTCTGTCTCTATCCCTCTGTATCTGTCTCTCTCTGTCTCTATCTCTGTTCTCTGTCTCTGTCTGTCTGTGTCTCTCTCTCCCTGTCAGCCCGTACCCTCATATAGAACGTGAGTTCCTTGCTTTCAAGGACCGTTTCCCCCCCCCCACTTTCTATCCCTAGTACCTAGCTCAGTATCTGCCACTTAACAGACGTTTAATAAATACTCACTGGATTCATGAACTCTACTACTGACATTGACTAGCTGTGTGACTTTGGGTATGTCTCATAATCTCTCTCAGTCTACATCCCCTTCTCTGTTATAATAAGTGAATGGCCAATGACAACATCCCTTATAAGCAGCATCAGCAACCTTTGCTGATGCAATTACCTAAATGGAAGAGGCCTGGAGTCTACTTCTAGAAGAGTCATGGTGACATGTAACTGAAGTGTATTAGAAATATTCAGAGCCTTCATATACCTTCTTTAAATGGTTCTGCTCTGCTAGCCATGTGATAATAAGGAGCCTTTTTGATTGACTACATAGCTGGAACTTAGGAGAATTCAAAGTGCAGTAGCTGACTTGTCATTCTATATGGCTATCTCCTTTTCTGAGTGACAACAATCTAAAAGATAATTTGGTGAGGCAAGAAGCCTTATACCCCACTCATCCAAGGCCAATTAGGGCCTATAGACTGAAGCTTCAGTGTTTTAATTTGGTATTTTTTTTGTTTTGTTTTGGAATGCAGAGATGGGAAGTTCTGACGTTCTGAGTTGCAAAAGGTCACGAGAACAAGCTACTAGGAAGTGTAGGAGGGGAGCCCATATTGCTCTTTGCAGTCACTTTGTCCAGTTTTGAGTAGCAAGGCACAACATTTGGTATCCAGTCAAGCAGTGGCTGAGACAAGGGCTTCTCCAGGAAATGACACATTTGGATGTGCATTTGGTGAGACCAATGCTAAAGAGAAACTGCATTATGATTAAGTTTGCTTTCCCTAGGGATTCAAGTGTTATATGGGATAGCATGCTCGTAAAGAGTTGGACGGGAGTATCTACTTCTAATCTTTCTAAAATTTCAAAATAAATATCACTATGTAAAAGCTAATTTATAGTAGCTTTGAGCTCCTCTTGCCAGAATACCAGGAGGGGAAGAGAATAAAGGGGAGAGGAAGGTAAAGGGTACAGGAGAGGGTATGGGAGGGGAGGAAAAAAAAAAAGAAAAGAAAACTTGGAGAACAATCTTGGTGAAATCTCTGCTATTTGGTCCTGAATAAACAAGTAGAAAAGTAGATCAACAGAACAAACTTGACAAGGAAGAATCAATAATAAGTAACCTCAATAGCCTATTATTTGACAACCCAGAAAACTTAAATTAAATGGGAAATAATTCCTGGGGGACTAGAAAGCAGTCTGGAAGAAATCAACTTTTCTGCTAAATTTAATCTATTATATAATAAACTCCAAATAGGTAGAAGAACTGAGTTAATAAAAGTAATATGATTTGAAAAAAAATAGAAGAAAACCAGATCAGGTATTTTTTACAGCTATGGGTAACAACTAAAGAAGGGATAAAGATGATTATAAAAGATTAAATGGATATTTTATACTATTTGAAAAAAATAAAATCACTTATGTGTAAACAAAATTTATGCAACTAGAACAAAACTGAGGAGAAAAAAAATCTTTCTTACAACCTGTTTCTGCAAGGAGTCTATTACCCAAAAGATATAGGCAAGTAACAGAAATATGTACGATTAAAGTCCATTCTCAAAAGATTTTTGAAGAATATGAACAAATAATTCTAAAAAGAATTGAACACGGTTAACAAATATATGAAAGATTATACAAATTTTTAATAACAAGTGAAATGGAAATCAAACTGAGTCTAAAGTTTCTCCTTAAATCTAGAAAACTGGAAATAATCATAAAATAAGGGAATACTTATTGTTCTAGGAATTATGGAAAGATAGGTACACTAATACAGTGTTGTTCAAGCTACCCTGCAAAACAATTTGGAATTAAATGAAAAAAATGACTGAATCTTCCATATTCTTTGACCCACAGATTCTCAATAGCAAAAAGAAAGGGGTCTCATACACAACAGTATTTATATAGTATGTTTTTAGAAGCCAAGATGTAGAAACAAATTGGATCTCTATCCATTGGGAAATGGATAAGTAAATTATGATACATGAATAGAGTAGAATATTACTGTGCTGTAAGAAATAAAGGATGCAACAAATACAGAGAAAGATGGAGAAGACTTGAATAAACTGATGCAAGGTAAAGGTAGCTAAATGAGGAAAACAGTGTACACATTGATGAAAACAATGAAAATTTAAAAAAAATCATAATGTTGAAAATGAATGTTGCAAAACTGTGAGGAGACAACTTGTCCTGAAAAAAGAGGCATGGAGGTGGACCCCACTTCTTTTTTAAGAGCTAGGGGACTATAGATGTGCCACACTTGACAAAATATCAGATTTTTTCCTACACATTTTAATCTATTACTCTTTTTGAGGGGTGGCTATCTAAGGAGGAAGAAATACATTGGGAAATGTAGGTGATAATAAAACAAAATAAATCAATAAAAATTTACTTTAAAAATTGCTCTTATGTATCATATTAGTTGTATCAGGCACATATTTGATAAGCATGTCTTTTTTATCTTTATCCAAGTAATTAATAGGAAGATTGAACAAGGAATAGCTAACTATGGAAGTTTGTGGGCTGCCACTGAAGACTTTCCTCCAGATTGCATTTATACAGTAATGGGTTGTTTTAATCATGCCTATTCAAAAATGTACCTACAGAGTCTTTGTTCTGTTTAATTCTTTGACCCTATTAGATACTAATGGAAATATGATCTTATTGGGCCCAGTGAGTGAAAGCAAATTCAAACTTTGGTGATTCAAGATCCAGGTAGAGACCTAAACACTGTCACCTCTTCTTGTCTCACAAAAAGTGACAATGATTGATTCTGACAGTTAAGGGAAGATGAAAAGAAGAGAGGGGAGAGGTAAAGTCATGGAGAGAGGGGAGGATAAGTGCAATCAAAGTAAAGCACAAAGAATTTTGGAATACCTGTGGAGGGAGGAAAGGTTTAGAAGTGAAAACCAGGAGTACATCCAGCCTTAGGGATCTGAATAATAATGGAAAAAACAAAGCATCAAAGAGCAAGGAAAGGAAAACAATGAAGTGGCAGGGAATAAAAGAAAAGAGCTGAATGACCAAAAATTTAAGAAGGAATAACAATCTAATTTATGAGCAGACAGGTAGAACAGTGGATAGGGTGCCAAGTTCAAAGACCTGAGATAAAATCCAGACTCTGATACTTACTAATTGTGCAACCGTAGTCAAGTCACTTAACCTCTATTACCTCAGTTTCCTCATCTGTAAAATGGAAATAACAACCGGTCTCCCTGCAAAATAATAAGCACTTACCTCCCAGGGTTGTTGTGAGGATCAAATGAGATAACACTTGTAAAGTGATTAGCACAGTGTCTGACACATAGTAAACACCATATGAATGTTAGGTATTGTGTGTTGTTGTTGTTGTTGTTGTTGTTAAGGAAGAATCAGTAAAGGCCACAAAAAGAAGCAATTACATATTGAACAAGTATTATATTATTAAGAAAAAAATATCCAATGAAAAAACTGCAGATTTCCTTGAGATAAAGGATCAATGGTAAAGAATTCCAGAGTAGATCAAAAAAGAAATAAAACTTTTAAAAGAAAAATTTTGGAATGAATTTCCATGTAAGAGTTCTTAATGTAGAATATATTTTTATTCACAGAAAGAAACATTGAATATATATTTGAGAATTTCACTAAAGAATTAGATGCTTAGGGTGAGAACTATCAGTTTAGAAGGAAAATACTGAAGTGGAAGAAAGTTTGGTAGAAGGCGAGTAGAGGACACATAATTCAGTACTAGATAAATGGCTATTTATGAATGCATTCTACACAGATTAAAGTGACTGACCTTGAACATAGGTGCATATGTGTATATATATATATATATATGCATACATATATACATAAATTCAATTTATAAAAATTCATTTTATCTCACTCCTTCTTCTCTTTCCCCATTGGGAAAAAAGAAAAACAAAACAGTTCTAAGAAATATAGACATAGACTTGCAAAAAGACTCCCATTTTGAACTTGTCCAAAAATGTACAACTCATTCTTTCTACTGATTCCTTCACCTCTCAGCAAGCAGACAGGTAGCATGCTTCGTCATCTGTCCTTTGAAATCCTTGTTGGTTATGGCATTAATCATAGTTCCCAAGTTTTCCAAAGTTGTCAGTTTTAACTGTTCTGTTATCATATAAATTGTTCTCTGTTTCTGTCCATTCCATTCTGCCACGGAGTATACAATCTTCCCAAGTTTCTCTGAAAGGTCCTCTTTCATTAGAGCACAATATTTTTTCCATCACATTTGTTTACCATAATTTGCTCAGCTAGTTCCTCAATTGGTCAGTACCCCCTTCGTTTTCAGTTCTTCACTACAAAAAACAAAAAATGCTATAAATATGTTAGTACACAAGAGTCCTTTCCCTCTTTCTTTTGATCTTTTTGAGGTATAGGCCTAATAATGATATTGCTGGTTTAAATGACACAGAGTTTAATGATGTTTTGAGCATAGTCCCAAACTTCTTTTTAGAATGGCTGGACCAATATGTAGCTCCATCAACACTACATGAGTGTGCTTGTTTTCCTGCAGACCCTGCAATATGTTACTATTCTATTTTCAGCTTTATCAACTTTATGAGAATAAGGTAGAGCCTCAGACTTACTTTAATTTATACTTCTTTATTAATGATTGAGTATTTTTAGACATGAATATTGATTGTTTTCATTTATTCCTTTAAAAACTGCCTGTGCATAAAATTTGACCTATTACAGATTTACTTTTATTTTTGTAATTTGTATCGGTTCTTTGTAAATGAAACATTTTTTAGAATTTGCTGTAACCTCCCCCCCCAAGTTAACTATTTCTCTTCTAATTTTAGCTCTATTAGTTATTTGTTCAGTCATTTTTCAGTAATGTTCAATTCTTCATGACTTCATTTAGGGTTTTCTTGGCAGAGATACTGGACTAATTTGCCATTTGAATCTCTAGATCATTTTATAGATGAGGAAATTGAGGCAAACAGGGTTAAGTGACTTGCCCAGGGTCACAGAACTAGGAAATGTCTGAGACCAGGTTTGAACTTGGGAAAATGAGTCTTCCTGACGCTACGCCTGGCACTGTACCCATTGTGCCCCTAGCTGCCCTGGTTGGTTAATATTTGTGCAAAATAGATATGTTTTAAATCTTATATTTTTTCCCTTCATTCCCACCCTACCATTACAAAGAAAAAGAGGATGATGATAAGGGTCCACAGAACTAGTAATCTTTATGAAATCTGTTCCCTCTCCTTTCTCTCTTCTCTTCCTTTCATCTAGGCAACAAAAACAGGTTCTCACTTTTTCTTTCCTTCTTCCCTTTTAAACTCCTTTCATGATCCTCCCCGTGAAGCTGAAGTTTGTTTTGCTTGACCAATTTCTGTCTAAGCCTACCCTCCCTCTTTTTCTTTCTTGACTCCTCCCCTCTCCTTATCCCCTCCTATTTATCTATTCAACTGAATGCATTTCTACACCCAATTATGTTTGTGTGTGTGTGTGTTGTGTGTGTGTGTGTGTGTGTGTTGTGTGTGTGAATGACAGACAGGGAGGGAGAGAGGGGGACAGAGAGAGAGAGAGAGAGAGAGACAGAGAGAGAGTTCTATTCATCTTTTACTAGGTTACATGAACATGAGGTTTAATAGATATCTTCCATCCCTTAAACCTTCCTTGTTATTTATATGGTCTTTTTTGGAGCCCAGATTATTTAATATACTGTTTCCCTCTTTTCCTCCTCATTTTATACTTACTATATTACTTTTCCCCTCTTTGTTCTTTTCTCTTTTAAGATCATCCAAACATAACAGGCCTTCTATCTTATTTATTCTTTTATGTTTGCAGCTGACAAGTCATGTACGAACTTAACTATTGCTCCTCAGTACTTGAACTCTTTTTTTTATAGCTCTCTGCAGTATTTTTTTTTAATTGATCTTGAAGCTCTGGATTTTGACCATGATATTCCTGGGAATTTTCGTATGGAATTTTCTTTCAAGAGACCATTGATAGATCTTTTTTTTTTCACTTTCCCTTCTGGTTCTAATAGTTCTGATCAGTCTTCATTTGTAAAATTTCTTGAAATATGGTATCTAGGTTTTTGTTTTCTTTTTCTTTCTATTTTTTTTTTTTGGCAACAAAATGACCTTCAGGCAGGTGAATGATTTCTGGATTTTTTTTCTTTACTTTTTTCTCCCTCCTAGTCAGTTATTTTTTATTCTTATTTTTTTCCTATCTTTTCAGTTTTTTATGTTAATCTTAATATTTCTTGAGATCTTATAGACTAATTCATTTCTTTCTGGTACATCACAATTTTCAAGGATTCTGTTGCTTGGGTATATTGATCTGTTAATTCTCTTTCCAATTTTTTTCCCCTGTATTTCTCATACTTTTTATCTAATTATTTTCTCCAAAGATGTTATATCATCTTTAATAAGACTTATAATTCCAATTCTTCCAATACTTCTATGTGACCTTGTGGTAAAACAGCATTTTGGTTTCAAGGTTTTGTTTTGGTTTTGTTTTTGTTTGTTTCTTTTTTGTAAATGTTATAGAATTGTTCTCTTCTTATTGATTTTTGTCTTAGGTATCCTGGATCCAAAATAATTATTAACATTGTGTCTTTTTTCTTTATTTGTTTACACATTCTTCAAACCTTATTTCCCAAATCACAATCTTGCATTTGGATAGGACTTTGTGCTCTTCTGGAGAATTTATTGGGACCTTGCATGAACCCAGTTGGTGCAGTGGATAGAATGCTGGTCCTGGAGTCAGGAAGACATCTTCCTGAATTCAAATCTGGCCTCAGATACTTACTAGCTGTCTTGCGCCGGGCAACTTTGTTTGCCACGGTTTCCTCATCCATAAAATGAGCTGGAGGAGGAAATGGCAAACCAATCCAGTATCTTTGCGAAGAAAACCACAAATGGGCTCATAAAGACTTAGACATGAATGAAAACAACAACAAAAAAACCCAAACAAACAAATTAGTGACCATGCTGCCTCTTTCTGTTCCTGCTTTTGTACCCTATAAAAACTCAAGTCTGTGCATGCTGGATCTAAGCTCCCACTCCCTATCCTGGTATGCAGTATAATGCCCAGTGCAGTCCTTACAATGGAAGGTTCTACTAGGGATTTCCTAGCTTGATTCTCTCCTTGGTGGCCACAGGCCACCATACTATTTCCCCAGGCTGAGTTGATGGAACAGAGGAAGGGTAGAGGAGTGATTCAATATGGTTTCTCTTTTGGTTTCCTGGTCACATCTTGATCCTCTACTCCTGCTTGATGTTTGTTGGACTAGTTGTTGCAGAGAGGTGCGCTGTAAGTTTTCTTCCTACCCTGCCAATTTTGTCACTTATTAAGAAGTGCCCATTAGGAGGAACCACATGGAGGTCAGTTTGATTGGAGAATTAAGGAGTGGGAGTAATGCACTGAGTAACAAGATTAGAAAGATAATTTGTGGCTACACTGTGAAAAGTTTTAAGCGTGAAACAGAAGTGTTTACATGTATAACCTATGTCAAATTGCCTGTCTTTTCAATGTGGGAGAGGGGAGGGACAGAGGGAGAGAATTTGGAACCCCAAATTGTTTTTTACATATAATTGGGGAAAATAAGGTATTAAATTAAAAAAGAGTTGTTTATACTTGGTCTTAAGCTAAAATTCATGGACCCATGTAAGGTCCAGTGGTAAAGTACAGAAAATAATAGTAATAATAATAATAATAACAACAACAATAATAATAAATGTTTATTTTCACTAACCTCTGATTGAAATTTATTATTTTTTACATTAATTTCAATTAATTTTTACAAAAATTTTGAATTAATTTCAATTAATTAAAAACAGCATTTAGAGACTAAGTTCATAAGTTTTCACCAACTGTCATAGGGGTTCATGACACACACAAAAGTTCAGAACGACTTTCATAAAAGCAGTAGGGACACACGAGTTTATTGAGAAAGGGAGTGATGTGGTTAGCCTATGATTTCATGTAAATCACTTTGTCAAGCATTTGGAAGATGAATTGTAGCTGGGAGAGACATGAGGTAAGGAAATGTCCTGTTACCAGTGAGAGGTAATTAGGGCCTGAAGTAGAGTGGTGGGTGTACAGCTGGAGAAAAAGTGATAGGTGTGAGAATTTTTTTTTGGGGGGGAGTGGGATTGACCTGTTTTTGACAATTGATTGGATTTGTGAGATGAAAATCAGTGAAGAGTTGAGAATGACACTGGATTTACAAAACTGAGCGCCTAGAAAGGTAGTGATACCCTCAACAGAAATCTGGAAATCTGGAAGGAGGAGCAATTTTTTGTCTTTTTTTTTTTTTTTATAGTGAGCTTTGTTTTGGAAGTGTTGAGTTTGAAATAGATGCAAACAATCTAGGTTGAAATAGACAAAAGGAAATTAGACTTTTGGTGTGATAGTTCCTCAAAGGTACAGGAGTCATCTGCATTGATATTATCATTGAATCCCTGAAGAATTATTAGTTCACCAACTGAGGAGCGGGGGGAGGAAGAGAAAGAGAGAGAAGATAGGGAGATTTTGAGTTACACCTTGAGTATATGGATTGTTTTCATTTTCTGTCCTCATGAAAAGGGATTATTAGCATAGCCACTTTAATTTCAAGAGGGAGAGACTGGGGAAGGGAGGCTGGAACTACAATTTTTTTCAGTATAGAGATAGACCAGTGCACAAATTCCATCTTGCAATGTAAATCATCAACTCGTGTAATTTATAGTATTTGAGAATTGTTTGTACTGATGAGTTAGATGACTTATCCATGGTCATTAAGCCAGTATTTGTTTGAGGGATGGTCCAGCATTAATTCTCTGACTTGTGTGCTGCATATACTTAATAAATATCTGTTTTGTTAAAGTATAATAGTCTCTTTATGATTTCATAGTAGTGCCTAGCTCCCTAAGGAGTCCAAAGACTGCCTGGGTAGTCTGGGTACAAGCATAGCATTTTCAGTTGGCAAGCTTTATGGGTAGCTCACTTTCCTAAATCATTTTTAAAAACCTGTTGAGAAGTATTATATCACATGAGGTACCATATCCTTCAAAGTTCTTCAAGTGCTGTTATTTTCCCACTTTAAAATTTGAAATAGCTACTATGGAAACAGCAATGTCATATTTTCAGACTGACTGCAAAGTAAAAACATCTACAAGTACCCACAAAGTAAGGATACTAAATGACTGCACGTTTTGATATTTATTTAGTGAAATGGCATAGTTTGTATGATGTTCTTTTCTTACATTCCATATAAATGATGGACTGTACAATGAAACTTGCTTGAATGGATAACTGAAATCAGACATGGAAAAATTGAAAGAAGCTGTCTACATACCTAGGAAATGACTAATCTGGCACATACTCCTTCCCTTATTCTGAGTTTTTCTGAGGAAATCAAAAGGACTATAAAAGATCAGACTAAGGACTTTAGAAGAAAAACATTTGTTTATGTGACACCTTTTTTTGAGTATACTGAAATATCTCCTAGCATTTTCTCCAGACATTTTCTCCTTTATCAGTGAAGGCATAAAAGGGGTATATTTCTTGGCTCAGTTCTCTTCTGTTTGTCCAAAAGAATGCTAACAACATGTCCTTCCAAGAACTCAGTGACAAAAAGGCTCCTTTCATCCCCTTTCTAATACTATCCCCTGGAAGAAAAAGTACAAAACTAAGAATGGCGTTTCTTGGCTGCCAGGAAAGGAATTTTGCTAAACCAACTACAAAATGATACCCAAAGAGCACACTGGCATCTTGTGTTCCTGATTTATAGAGTTCACTCTCTAGCATTGATTTAACTCTCAGCTATATGGTAATGACAGAAAATTTCAATCTTGATTACCCTAAACCCCATATTTCTAGCTGCTAACTTCCATAGCACAAGATTAGAGGTTAGCTGGCTTGCAGTTTGGTTCTAGCTCTATGGCGTACTCATTTTGCCACTTGCTAAGACAATTTATTTCTTTAAAATTAATTTCCTAATTTTGTAAAATAGAGAGCCTAGGTTAGATAATCTAAAGTCTCTTCTAAGTATGAAATTTCCAATTCAATTCAGTCAAATTAACCAATGAGCATTTATTGAGTACTTACCATGTGTCAGACATTGCATTAAGCACTTATAATTATTATCTCATTTGATCCACACAACAACCATGGGAGGTAGATGTTATTACTATTCCCATTTTACATATAAGGAAACTGAGGCAAACACAGATTAAGACCCAAAGTCACATAGCTAGTAATGTAGAAGGCTGAATTTGAACTCCTATCTTCCAGATGTCAGGCCCCCTGACCTCCACTGCCCTGAGCAAACAAGTATATATAAAAGAATATACAACATAAATATGTGGATACTTCACTATCATCTTAAACTCAACAGGTGTACTCTTCTCTGGGCTATTTAACCCTAGCTCTTTAGGATAATCTTTGTGTAGTATGAACTCAGGCCTTTTAAAATCCTGGTTACTTTCTTCTGGTAGTTCTCTGGCTTGTCAATGCCTTTACTAAAGTTTGGTTCACAGAATTGAATGTAGGGTTCTGGCTGTGGTCTAACTAGAGAGGAGTACAAACTGATAGCTAACTCTTTAGGACTGGACACTATGCCTCTCATAGTACAACCTAAGACTCAGAAATTCTTTTTTTGTTTTTTCTAAAATTTAAATACACAATAAAAAAGAAAAAGAAACATAAACTTAAATGCTAAAACCTAAACACAAAATAAGAAACAAAAAAAATGTCCTGTATACAGCAGAACATAAGAGAGGATTCAGAATATATATTAATAAATTTCCATTTCAAGAAAGCCTATATAATAAATACTCTGCATTGTATTTAGAGTTATCCACTTTTTCTTTGCTTCCTTGAAAGTTTTCTTTTGTTCTTTGCTATGTACTTTTCACTTTGTTCTTTTTCCCTCTCCCTAGAAGGCTACAATTAAGCACGGATATATTTATATATAGATATATACATACACATACACATATATATATATACACATATATATATGCTTACAGACATATACAAACGTATACTTTCCCTAACAAATTCTACTCCTGATCTTTCGTATATTTGTGTGTATCTCTTATTTCCTAACCCTCCTAACTCCTCTGCTTCACTTCTAACTGCCAGCTTGCCCTCCTATTACTTAACCTACTTCACACCCCTGTCCAAGGATCTCTCCCTTATCTTCCTATTCCCATAAATCTAAAGACACTTATATACCCCTCTTCTGACTTACTCCCTCACTCTGCCCTCTAAAGATCCCTCTGTTATCCTCCCAAAGATCCCTTCCTTATCCTCCCATTAATCTATAACACTTTTCTATATTCCCTTTTACTTATTCCCTCACCTTCCCCTCTATAAATCCTTCTCTTATCCTCTCCCCTCTCCCTATCTCCTTAGTGTTTTATTCCTTTGTGAATTAAGAAGACTTTAATATTCTTCTGGATATATATGTATTGCTCTCTTAAACCCGTTCCCAATGAAAGCAGGTTTCCAGAACCAACAGCCCTCCTCCCCCATCTGCTTGCTCTGTGTTGTTTCTTCCTCTTGCCCCTCATTTGTATAAGATAAATACTCATTTTAGCTATTCCTAAACAGTTTTACTTTTTAAAGTCATATCACATTCAAGTCTACCCCAATCTTTCTTATGAACTACCCAATTACTAATAACAACCTTAGATATACGTTGTACATTTTGCATACATAAAAGGTAAACAGTCTCTCCTTACTGAGTTCTTTATAATTAGTCTTTGATGCGTACCTGATATTTCTCTTGACTCGTGTATGTCAAATCTTTCATTAAGTTTAGGTTGTTGTTGTTTCCTTTTTGTTTTGCTTTGTTTATACAAAGTCCTGAAAACCTTACAATTCATTAAATATCCTTTTTTTCATTCAGAATTATGCTTAACTTTGCTGGGTATGATATTTTCAGCCTGATCCCCAGTTATTTTGCTTTCGATACATAGTGTTCCAAAACCCACAGTCTTTTGGTGTTGCTGCTGCTAGGTCTTCTGTGATTGTAATTGTGGCGCCACCATATTTATTTATTTATTTATTTGTTTGTTTTGGTATGGTTGCTAGTAGTATTTTATCCTTGAGCTGGGGGGTTTAGGATGTGACTATAGTATTCCTGTGGGTTTTCCTCATAGGATCTCTTTTGAGTGGTGATTGGTGCATTTTTTCTATTTCTACTTTCTCCTATTGTTCTAAAACTTCAGGGCAATTTTCTTGAATTATTTGTTGCATTATTGTATGAAGATTCTTTTTTTGATCATAGCTTTCAGGTAGTCCAATTATTCTTTCTTTCTCTTCTTAATCTGTTCTCCAGATCAGTTGTTTTCTCTTATGAGATGTTTCTCATTCTCTTCTTCTTTTTTTTTTATTCTTTATACTTGTTTATTATTTCTTGATCTCTTATAGCTTTGCTGGCTTCCCCTTGCCCAATTCTGATTTTCTTTTTTTTCCAAATTTTGATTTTCAAGGAGTTGTTTTATTCCTTAATATTCTGGATCTTCTTTTTATAATTGGTTAACTTTCTTTTCATAATCTTTTTTTTTTGGATTTTTTTTTTTAGTTTTTTCCTATCTCTCATTTGTTTTTTAAAGTCTTCTTTTAGTGTTCTATGAATTCTTTTTGGGCAGGTGCCATTTGACATCACCCTTTGGGGCAGAAGTGTATCTCTTTGCTCAATATACCCCTCTGAAGATAAAACCTGGTCTTCTCTATTCCCATAGTAACTCTCTATGATTAAATTATTTCTCCTTTGTCTGTGCATTTGTTTTAAAATTTGTAGTAGCTCAGTTTTTGTTATCACCTCTAGTCCTGGAGGATGGGGGGTGGTACCTTTTGCCCTCAGATCTTCATTCCTCTTCTCTGGTCTGGAACCAAAGCCAAGACCTCTAGCCTCTTGTAAGTGTTGTGTGGGACAACTGAAAGTTTCTCATATGAAATGGAAGCTACGCCCCAAAATTTAGTTAAGGCTTTAGCATTAGCCTGGCCTGAGTTTCACTTTCCTGTAAATCATGCGATTGGGTCATACACCTGTTGCCCACCCCCTTCCCTGTTTTGTAACCACCACCCCAGCCTTATCTTTGCCAATAAGGTAATCTTTTAGCTTCCAAGCTTGTTTTGGGTAAAACGTATCTCTTAGTTTCTGGGTAGAATGTAAGGTGTCTTATCTCAATGGGGATAAAGAGATTCAGGTTAAAAGGTGGGAGGGTGGGGTTTTCTTAGAATTGTTTGTCTAGGGGTATATAACTGCTTGCTTGCTGCTTGCATCCTGCCTCCCTACACCAGTCCACCCTGGGTAGGTGATGCCCAATTCTTGCAGGAGACTTGATAAATAAAACTTCTGTTTCTACCTAGAGAAACCTCTGAATTTTTATTTGGGTAGGTGGTCTCAACCCCACTCAGTGCCACAGTTAGGTGAGTCCCCACCCACTGCTTCTGCATGTACTAGGTTTGGGCTGGTTCCTTCTCAACCCCACAGAATTTCTGCAGTTCATCTGGGTCTGGCTTTCCTTATCAGCACAGAGTTTCTCTCAATCTTCCCTAGCTCAGACACCCAACTATCCTCACAGTCTTGGGGGTTCCTGTGGCTCTGGCCTAGGCAGACTCCCAACACAACTAATCCCAAGGCTTGCTGCTTGTTTTTTAAGTGGGTCCCTAACCTCAACGTATTTACTCTTCACAAGAACCAAACCTCAGCCTGGGATTTTTCTTCAGATATTCTCTGATTGTTCTAGAAGGACCACTGTTCTGCCACTGCTCTTATTTATTTTTGCCTCTCTATGTTTGCTCTGAGGTATTATTTTGTCTCTTTTGTGGATGAAAATCTTGATAGGTTTGAATTTTTTGACCTTTTCTTCCATCTTCCCAGAATCCTCTCAGATTGAGATATTCTTAACATATGTTGAGCATACAGTCCGCTGAGAACCCCAGATTTATCTAAGATGGATTGCTGCCTAGGTGTGTTTACTCCATTCAGAGCTTGAATTTTATTTTAAAACCAAACTGTTTTAGATTTGCTGTTTCACTCCCACTAGGAAACTCTCTTTCAGCTCAAACTTGAAGGCTTATAAAGAGCAACTATGTCCAAATCTGAGGTATTGTGAATGTCTACACTTTTATACCTTTAGTCCCAAAGCCTTCACTGTTATGCTTATTTTAAGAAATTATACAGTAGACATGCTTATTTCAAGACAAAGGCATCTACTAAGATCACATAGTTACGAAGACAAGTAATAAAATATTCTCTCTGGCCCTGGAGTCAGGAGGACCTGGGTTGAAATCTGGTCTCAGACCAGACACTTGACACTTACTCGCTGTGTGACCCTGGGCAAGTCACTGAACTCCAATTGCCTTGCAAAAAAAAAAATATTCTCTCCTTAAACCAATGGCACACCCTCCCACAAATATATATATATATATATATATATATATATACACATATATATGTATATATATACATATATGTATATATACATATATGTATATATATACATATATATACATATATACACATATGCATATATATATGTATACATATATATATGTATATATATATATATATATAAAATCAATAGGAAGAGTGTAAATCAAAATAGATTTCAAAGATAAAGAAGCACAAACTTGGGAAAAACATGTGGCCAACGGTACTCTTGCCCACAATTCTATAGGCTCCTTGATGGTGTTTCTCTCTTTGTGGTGTCTGCATTTTGCTGGTCCCCCTGTGTATAGTTTCTCTTAAGGTGAGCTCCCTTAACTTGGGAGCTCAAGTCTTTGGTTGGGCTAATTCTTTCTTTAATACATTACTGGTTCTTTTTTCTGAAGCTACCAGTTATACTCCTTCAGGTTGTGTCTTCCATTAACTGGCTTTCTGTTGGGTGTGGTGTCTCCTACCAGGTGAGTAACAAACTCCTCTATAAGCTACCAGAGAGAATGAGATGTTAGTTGGCAATGTAACCCCTCTCCCCTTTGAGATCTGAGATTTTTCATGCCTTACTTTCTTCTCTAATGACAAAGGTCACACTTCTTACTGCTACTTCAATTGTCTGCTCTGAGAAATTGTCTCTCTCTTTTTTTTTAAGTGCCTCAAGGAACATAGGCCATCTTTTGTTTAATATAAATTTATTTATTTTTAGTTTTCAACATTAACTTCCATAACATTTTGAATTCCAAATTTTCACCCCATCTTGCCCCTCCCCCCATGGCAAGATGGCATGCATTCTGAATATACCTCCCCCTAGTCTGCCCTCCCTTCTATCTCTCCCCCTCTTCTCTTATCCCCTTCCCCTTCTATTTTCCTGTAGGGCAGGATAGATTTCTGTACCACCTTTCCTGTATTTCTTATTTCCCAGTTGCATGTGAAACTATTTTTTTTAAACATGTGTTTTTAAAATTTTGGGTTCCAAATTTTCTCCCTTCCTCCCTCCCCACCCACCCTCATTGAAAAGGCAAGCGACTCAATACAGGCCATACATGGGCAGTTATGCAAAATACTTCCATAGTAGACATGTTGTGAAAAACTAACTCTATTTCCCTTAATCCTATCCTGCCCACCCAACTTTTATTCTATTCTTTCTTTTGACCCTGTCCATCCTCAGAAGTATTTTCTTCTGATTACCCCTTTCCCAATCTTCCCTCCTCTCTATCATCTCCCTGCTCTCTTGTCCCCTTGTCCCCCTATTTTCCTGTAGGGTACGATAGATTTCCATACCCAATAGAGTGTGTATGTTATTGCCTCCTTAAGCCAAATCCTATAAGAATAAGATTCCCTCATTCCCTCTCACCTTCCCGTTTCCCCTCCACTGTAAGAACCTTTTCTTGTCTGTTTTGTGTGAGATAATTTACCCCATTCTACCTCTTCCTTTCTCCTCCTAGTATAATCCTCTCTCACCCCATAATTTTATTCTCCAGATATGACCCCTTCATCTTCAACTTACCCTGTGCCATCTATCTAACATCTATCTATCTATCTATCTATCTATCTATCTATCTACATACATTTTTTCCCTCCAATTACCCTAATACTGAAAAAGGTCTCATGAGTTATAAATATCATCTTTCTATGCAGGAAAGTAAGCAGTTCAACCTTAATAACTCTCTTATGATTTCTCTTTCCTGTTTACCTCTTCATGTTCCACTTGAGTCTTGTATTTGAAAGTCAAATTTTCTATTCAGCTCTGGCCTTTTCATCAAGAATGCTTGAAAGTCCTCTATTTCACTGAATGACCATTTTTTCCCTAAAGGATTATACCCAGTTTTGCTGGGTAGGTGATTCTTGGCTTTAATCCTGTCTCCTTTGCCCTCTGCAATATTATATTCCATGCCCTGCAGTCCCTTAATGTAGAAGCTGCTAAATCTTGTGTTATCCTGATTTTGTTTCCACAATACTTGAATTGTTTCTTTCTGGCTGCTTGCAATATTTTGTCCTTGACCTGGGAACTCTGGAACTTGGCTGCAATATTTCTAGGAGTTGTCCTTTTGGTATCTCTTTCAGGAGGAGATCGGTGGATTCTTTCCATTTCTATTTTGCCCTCTGGTTCTAAAATATCAGGGCAGTTTTCTTTGATAATTTCTTGAAAGATGATGTCTAGGCTCTTTTTTTGATCATGGTTTTCAGATAGCCCAACAATTTTTAAATGATCTCTCCTGGGTCTATTTTCCAGGTCAGTTGTTTTTCCAATGAGATATTTCACATTGTTTTCTAATTTTTCATTCTTTTGGATTTGTTTTACAGTGTCTTGATTTCTCATAAAGTCACTAGCTTCCAATTGCTCTATTCTAATTTTTATGGAATTATTTTCTTCAGTAAGCTTTTGGACTGCCTTTTCCACTTGGCAATTTTTTCTTTTTAGGGCATTCTTCTCCTCATTGGCTTTTTGTACCTCTTTTGCCATTTGGGTTAGGGTATTTTTTAAGGTGTTATTTTCTTTAGCATTTTTTTGGGTCTCCTTTAGCAAGCTGTTGACTTGCTTTTTATGATTTTCTTGCATCACTCTCATTTCCCTTCCCAGTTTTTCCTCTACTTCTTTTACTTGCTTCTCAAAAATCCCTTTGCAGCTCTTCCAAAGCCTGAGACTGATTCATATTTTTCTTGGAGGCTTTGGATGTAGGAACTTTGACTTTGTCGTCTTTTGGTTGCATGTCTTGATCTTCTTTGTCACCAAAGTAAGATAATATAGCCTGACTTTTTTTGCGAGGTTTTCTCATGATCCCAGCCAACTACTTGAGTTTTTAACTCTTTGTTAAGGTAGGAGTCTGCTTCCAATGTGGAGAACATATTGTCCCAAGCTTCAGGGGTTTGTATAGCTGTTTTCAGAGATACTTCTAGGGACCTGTAAATTTTCAATTCTTCCAACGTGGTATGATAAGGGGCAAGTTGTTTACTCTTCTCCTGGCCTGCACACCCTCGCCACGCTGTACTCCTCTTATCGCCCAGCATGATATACCTTTCTGATCAACCCTCTAGGTTGTCTTGGGCTGAAGATTTGTTCCACTCTGTCTTTTTGTGGGTTCTGCTGCTTTAGAATTTGTTTCAAGCCATTTTTCATGGGTATTAGGAGGGGTTTGGGGGACAGCTGAAGCAAGTCACAGCTTTCACTCAGCCATGTTGGCTCCGCCCCCTGACATAGGCCATCTTTCCAAACCAATGGTAACAAATCTAATTTTATCTATTTTTTAGTTTAGAAGTTTAGAACTTCAACTTGGGTGCCTTTCTCCCTTACCTTCCTACTCCAGACGTCATCCATAATAACAGTAGCTCCTTGACAGCAGGCATTATCTTTTGCTTCCTTTTGAATCCCCACTACTTAGCACAGTGTCTAGCACATATAAGGTATTTAACAAATCTTTTTTGACTGACTATCATGGCAGGAAGACCTGCCAGAGAGATGCTTTTTTCTTTGGCCTTCCCTTTAGACTTTCCTTGTCCAAGATCCTTATCCAGATCTCATCCTAGTTGACTGGGTAAGACTCATGAAATGGCTTTTCACAACACTTGAATAATCTGAGAATTACTAACTCCACTGTCTTCCACGGGGAAAGAGCATGGAAGACCACCAGGACTTAGCAATTTCCCTTTTACTATGCCAAAATTTTTCTAGACCTTTCTCTTTTTATTTTAGTATGTATTTGAGACCCCTAGGCACTGTCATTTGACTTTCTGGTTTACCCTAAGAATCCAGAACCCTTAAAATCTGCCTTACCACTGAATACTTAGCACATCTGGGTCTTTTCATCCACCTTTAAACATATTTATTGCATATTTATTGTGTCCTTCAATAAGAGTGTGAGCTTCTTGAGAAAAAGCTGTCTCTGTTTTTTGTTTTTCTGTCTGTATCCTGAGTGCTAAATACAGTGCTTGGTATATTGTAAGCACTTAATAAATGTTTTTTTTTTTCATTCATTCATTTCATTTCATTTCAAGCTCTGTCTTCTTACATTCAATGATTTCATCAACTCAATTTGGGGTCTCCTGGTCACTCTACACAATATACACAATGCACTAAATCATCGTATTTGATTTGTCCCAACATGCTATCCTTTCAAGATACTTTTTATTCTTACTCTCAGTTGGTTATTACCTCTCATTTAGCGGTATTTACAAATTTGATAAGGATGCTGTCTAAGCCTTTATGCCAGGTACTGACAAAAATGTTGGCCATAACAGAATCTAGCACAGATCCCTAGAGGATTACATTTCATTGTCCTCATTAGAGGATTTCATTTACATTATTACATCTCTAGAGACTACATTTCAAGGTGACATCTTAACTTTTAACGACTACTCTTTGCATCCAGACATTCAGTCAGTTAAGAATTGACCAAAGCATACAGCCAACTAGCCCATGTTGCTCCACCTTCATAAAAAGAGGATGAAAGACCAAATGTTTAACAGTCAAAATTAGCTCAGACCTGGTAAATCCAAGTCTAGAGTTCTGTTTTCAGCTTTCATTGCCACATTTGTCAGAAAATTCAGGGAGTAAAAGAGAGGATGATGAAAGTAGAAAAAATGGTGTCACATGGGGATTTTTTGGAGAAAGGAGGGAATTTTGGGCTTGGGAAGAAAAGAGATAGGCAAAGTGAGTATGGTGATGTATATTTCATGTATTTGGAGAGCTAATATGTTTAAGAGAGATTATACTTGGTTTACTTGAATTGCACTGTTTTAGAGTTTGTATTAATATAAAGTTGGAAGACAATAATGAAGACTATTAAAAAAAAGAAGAATTGGGGGCAGCTACGTGGCACAGTGGATAAAGCACCGGCCCTAAAGTCAGGAAGACCTGAGTTCAAATCCAGCCTCGGGCCAAACACTTGACACTTACTAGTTATGTGACCCTGGGCAAGTCACTTAACCTCAATTGCCTAGAAAAAAAAAGAATTGGTTTTCTTTGGAGGTAATAGATTCCTTGTCATGGGAAGTCTTTAAAAAACAGTTTCGAGGACTTGGTAGAGGAGATTGTTACTGAGATAGGGAATGGACAACCTCTGAGGTACCTTAATATTCAGAGATATAATTCAAATCAAACTATTTTTGCATGTCCCAATGGAACTTCACACTTAGCACAGAGAAAGCCCTTACTTGAGGTTTATGAAAGAGTGTGTGTGTGTGTGTGTGTGTGTGTGTGTGCACACATGTATGCATGCACATGGGAAAAAGAGAAAGAAAGAAAGGAAGAAAGAAAGAAAGAAAGAAGAAAGACAAAAAGCTAAAAAGAAAAAGGAGGGAGGGTAGGAGGAAAGGAAGAAGGAAGGAAAAAGGAAGTAAATAAGGAAGAACATATGACTATATCATAGGAATAATAAGTGACTTCCAAGAATGGGTATGGTGAACTCTCCCACATAGGGTAGCAATTAGCTCATATCACTTTGATCTACGTGTAAGTCCTATTCCTTACCTAGGAGTAAAAGTTGTGCTAAAAATATCTTCATTTTATGGCCTACTGAAGAGAGAGGTAAAGTTAAATGATCCTAAGTCATACACAAGATCCGTAAAGATTGGTGCCACAATAAATAGAAAACTTATCTCTTGTTACTTTCTCAAATATGGCAGAAAGTTGAAATGTATAATTCATGATGTACTGGTGACCAGTCATTCTAAAGCAAAATTCATGATTTTCACCACTAATACCACATTTGGCAAAGTCCATGAGAGTCTAATAATCCATGGCACAATAATAGAATTTCTTGACTTCTGATGATGAATTTTAAAACAGTTTAACTTGTTTTCCAGAAGGAAAGCATATTTGAACATCTTATAACAATATTACATTTGTGAAGCACTGCAACCAAAATAAGAAATGTTTTAAAACAAATAATTCTAAAATTAATCACTGCATGATCATGAAGATCTCTGAGTTTAAGGTGGCAATTCCCTGTTGGAACTTTCCTTACCCTTAATAGAACTTTTATTTGGCTCTATAATCTTAGAACCTTCTGTTTCTTTCATTCTGTGTAAGTCAATTTGAACTTGCTTTGTGATTCTTAAAAAAAGTCACCTGCATTAGGGTCATCCAGTTGTCTTTGGGGTGGGGAAAATGAGTCTCAATGAACTGACTTCTGTTTGACTTTGCATTTAATTTTTTATTATAATGTTCACAGAGTTTGAAAAAAAGAGAAGTTCTAACTTACAGAATAGGTCTTTTTAAAATCAAAAAGCTAGGCTGCTTAAACCCCTACAAGGGAATATGAGATTTGCAACCCTTGAGAAGTGTATTGTTATTATACCTTGTTAAAAGAGTATACATAAAGAGGGTGGATATTAGTTGACTTTGATGTAATGATAAAAAAAAATCTAATCAAGTTAAATGGATCCACATAAGTGGATCAATCTAATCTTAGAAAAGGTACTGAAAAAGGAGGAGGCAGACAAGGGTAAATTACATTATAGGAAAAAACACAAAATCCTATTACAGCAGAGGGAAAGGGGGGGAAGCATTGTTTGAACCTTACTCTCATCAGATTAGGCTCAAGAAGGGCATAATATAATCAGTTAGGTACAGAAATCTTACTTGCCCTATAGGCAGTAGGAGGGAAAAGGGGAAAAGAAAAGGGAGGGGAAAGAAGGGAGGGAAGAAGCAGTAAGACTAAAGGGGAAGAAAAGGGAAAGGGATAATAAAAGGGGAGGGACTGAAGGAGGTGGTCAAAAGCAAAACACTAGTGAAGGGGGAAAGGAAAAAGGAGAAAGAAAAGCATAAATGGGGGGAAAAGGATGGAGAAAAAGACACAGATAGTAATCATAACTGTGAATGTGAATGGGATGAACTCTCCCATAAAACGGAAACGGATTGCAGAATGGATTAAAAACCATAATCCTACAATATGTTGTTTACAGGAAACACATTTGAAAAAGAGTGACACATACAGGGTAAAGGTAAAAGGCTGGAGCAGAATATATTATGTGTCAGCTGAAGTAAAAAAGCAGGGGTAGCAATCCTGATCTCAGACAAAGCAAAAGCAAAAGTAGATGTAATCGAAAGAGATAAGGAAGGAAACTACATCCTGCTAAAAGGCACCATAGACAATGAAGTAATATCATTACTAAACATATATGCACCAAATGGTATAGCATCCAAATTCTTACAGGAGAAGTTCAGGGAGTTACAGGAAGAAATAGACAGCAAAACTATACTAGTGGGGGACCTGAACCTCCCCCTCTGCACTAGATAAGTCTAACCACAAAAAACAAGAAAGAAGTTAAGGAGGTGAATAGAACATTAGAAAAGTTAGGTATGATAGACCTCTGGAGAAAACTGAATGGAGATAGAAAGGAATATACTTTTTCCTCCACAGTACATGGCACATACACAAAAATTGACCATGTACTAGGGCATAAAAACCTCACAATCCAATGCAGAAAGGCAGAAATATTAAATGCATCCTTTTCAAATCATGATGCAATAAAAATTATATGTAATAAAGGGCCATGGAAAGATAGACTAAAAAATAATTGGAAACTAAATAATCTAATCCTAAAAAATGATTGGGTCAAACAACAAATCATAGAAACAATCAATAATTTCATTCAAGAGAATGACAATAATGAGACAACATACCAAAACCTATGGGATGCAGCGAAAGCAGTTCTTAGGGGAAGTTTTATATCTCTAAATGCTTACATAAATAAAATAGAAAAAGAGGAGATTAATGAATTGGGCATACAACTAAAAAAACTAGAAAAAGAACAAATTAAAAATCCTCAACTAAACACCAAATTAGAAATATTGAAAACCAAAGGAAAAATTAATAAAATTGAAATTAAGAAAACTATTGAACTAATAAATAAAACTAAGAGCTGGTTTTATGAAAAAACAATAAAATAGATAAACTTTGGTTAATTTAATTAAAAAAAAGAAAGAAGAAAACCAAATTACTAGTATCAAGAATGAAAAGGGCGAAGCTACCACCAAGGAAGAGGAAATTAAAACAATAATTAGGAATTATTTTGCCCAACTATATGCCAACAAATTTGACAATCTTAGTGAAATGGATACATATTTACAAAAATATAAATTGCCCAGATTAACCGAAGAGGAAGTAAAATACTTAAATAACCCCATCTCAGAAAAAGAAATTGAACAAGCCATTGATGAACTCCCTAGGAAAAAATCTCCAGGGCCAGATGGATTTACATGCAATTCTATCAAACATTTAAAGAACAATTAATTCCAATACTATATAGACTATTTGGGAAAATAGGTGAAGAAGGAGTCTTACCAAATTCTTTTTATGATACAAATATGGTGTTGATACCTAAACCAGGAAGAGTCAAAATAGAGAAAGAAAATTATAGACCAATTTCTCTAATGAATATAGATGCAAAAATTTTAAACAAAATATAGCAAGTAGATTACAGCAACTTATCACAAGAATAATACACTATGACCAGGTAGGATTTATACCAGGAATGCAGGGTTGGTTCAATATTAGGAAAATTGAGCATATCAACAACAAAACCAACAGAAACCACATGATCATCTCAATAGATGCAGAAAAGGCTTTTTATAAAATACAACACCCATTCCTATTAAAAACACTAGAAAGCATAGGTATAAATGGAGTCTTCCTTAAAATAATAAATAGCATATATCTAAAACCTTCAGCAAGCATTATATGTAATGGGGACAGGCTAGAAGCATTTCCAATAAGATCGGGGTGAAACAAGGATGTCCATTATCACCACTGTTATTCAATATTGTACTGGAAATTAGCTTTAGCAATAAGAGAAGAAAAAGAAATTGAAGGCATTAGAATAGGCAAAGAAGAAACAAAGCTATCACTCTTTGCAGATGACATGATGATATACTTAGAGAATCCTAGAGAATCAAGTAAAAAACTACTTGAAATAATAAACAACTTTAGCAAAGTTGCAGGCTATAAAATAAACCCACATAAATCATCAGCATTTCTATATATTACCAACAAAGCCCAACAGCAAGAGATAGAAAGAGAAATCCCATTTAAACTTACTGTAGACATTATAAAATATTTAGGAGTCTACCTCCGAAACAAACCCAGGAACTCTATGAACACAATTACAAAACACTTTTCACACAAATAAAATCAGATCTAAATAATTGGAAAAATCAGTTGCTCATGGGTAGGCCGAGCTAATATAATAAAAATGACAATCCTACCTAAGCTAATTTACTTATTCAGTGCCATACCAATCAAACTACCAAAAAATTATTTTATAGAGTTAGAAAAAATAATAACAAGATTCATTTGGAAAAAAAAAGGTCCAGAATATCAAAGGAACTAATGAAAAGAAATGCAGGGGAAGGTGGCCTAGCAATTCCAGATCTTAAATTGTATTATAAAGCAGCAATCATCAAAACTGCTTGGTACTGGCTAAGAAATAGGGAGGTGGATCAGTGGAATAGGTTAAATATGCAAGACACAGTAGTCAATGACTATAGTAATCTATTATTTGATAAACCCAAAGACCCCAGCTTCTGGGATAAGAACCCACTCTTTGAAAAAAACTGCTGGGAAAACTGGAAAAGAGTATGGCAGAAACTAGGCATAGACCCAAATCTCACACCATATACCAAAATAAAGTAAAAATGGGTTCAGACTTAGATATAAAGGCTGATACCATAAGTAAACTGGGAGAACAAGGAATAGTTTACCTATCAGATCTATGGAGAACAGAAGAATTCATGACCAAACAGGAGATAGAGAACATTATGAAAAGCAAAATGGATAATTTTGATTACATTAAATTGAAAAGTTTTTGCACAAACAAAGCCAATGCAACTAAGATTAGAAGGAAGGTAGAAAATTGGGAAAGAATTTTTACAACCAGTCTCTCTGATAAAGGCCTCATTTCTAAAATATATAGAGAATTAAGACAAATTTATAAGAACACAAGCCATTCCCCAATTGATAAATGGTCAAAGGATATGAACAGACAGTTCTCAGATGAAGAAATTAAAGCCATCTATAGTCATGAAAAAATGCTCTAAATCATTATTGATTAGAGAAATGCAAATCAAAACAACTCTGAGGTACCACATCACACCTATCAGATTGGCCAACATGACAAAACAGGAAAATGATAAATGTTGGAGAGATGTGGGAAAATTGGAACACTAATACATTGTTGGTGGAGTTGTGAAATGATCCAACCATTTTGGAGAACAATTTGGAACTATGCCCAAAGGGCTACAAAAATGTGCATACCCTTTGATCCAGCAATAGCACTTCTAGGGCTATATCCCAAAGAGATCAAACAAATGGGAAAAGGACCCACATGTACAAAAATATTCATAGCAGCTCTTTTTGTGGTGGCAAAGAATTGGAAATTGAGAGGATGCCCATCAATTGGGGAATGGCTGAGCAAGTTGTGGTATATGAATGTAATGGAATACTATTGTGCTATAAGAAATGATGAACAGGCTGACTTCAGAAAAACCTGGAAAGACTTATATGGTCTGATGCTGAGTGAAGTGAGCAGAACCAAGAGGACTTTGTATACAATAACAGCCACGTTGCAATGACTAAGATGTTAAACTGAACCCTTCTCAGCATATGAGGATCTAAGACATCTCCAGAGGCCTCGGATGGAAAATGCTGTCCACATCCAAAGAAAGAACTATGGAAGTTGAATCGCTCTCACTTATTTTCACCTTCTGTTGAGTTTTGTTTCATCTTTCTGATGGTTCCTCCTATTGGTTTTAATTTTTACTTACAACTTCACTAATGTGAAAATATGTTTAATGGGCATGTAAATGTAAAGCCTATGTCAGATTGTGCGCCGTCTTGCGGGGGGGAGAAAAAGGGAGAAAATATTTTCAACTCAAAAGCATATGGAAAAAAAAATTTAAAAAAAAATTTAAAAATAGAAAAAAAAATAAAAAAATAAAATCAAAAAGCTAAAACTTTCTTTTCACAAATGCTCATTTTTTAATTTGTAAAAAGTTACTTTTAATTAAAAAAGAGGATTTCTAACACATATGTTGAATAATATTGAAATATGAATTGATGGATTCCGAAAAGTATGTTTCAAGTTGGTTTTTTTTGAGTTTTGTGTTATTTCCATTAGCTTTCCATCAGGAATGTATCAACAATAAATAATCTATCCATTTTCAATGTAGTAAAATCATAAACATGAGAGAAGTACAGGAAGTAATAACTCAAAAATCCATTATGGGTCTATTTCGTCTGATGCCAGACAGTTAAGTGACCAGCATGAGATTATTGAAAACTATTTTTCCTCATTGTTCATATCTGCCAAATGGAAATTTTTACTATGTTTTGTAAGGCCCTTCTAGTTTTGGGAAAATATAAAATGGTAGTAGTAGCAGCAGCAGTGGAAATAAGAGCCAGCGTTTATAGAAAGCTTTAAGATAGATGTCAGTTACTATTCTAAGTAGACTTCTAGAAAGCTTAGAAACAAAAAATATATATATATGAACATGTATACATGTACATACATACATGCATATACATGTATGTATGTGTGTTTATGTCTGTATACAAATGTATAATTTTTCCCTTCCTTCCTTCTTTTCCTTTCTTCTTTCCTTCTTTCCTTCAGCCCTCCCACCCTCTCTCCTTCTCTTTCCTTCTGCTTTTTCTTTTTCTTTCTTTAAGCATAGATTAAGGGCTTTCTGTGCATTAAGTTCAAGTGAGACATGCAAAAAGTACTTTGATTAGAATCATAATATTTAGGAAAATTAAGGTACTTCCAAAGTTCTCTATTCCAAGCCTCAACAGTATACAGTATACATGTATACACATATTCATATATACATGCATGTATGTATATATACAATATATATAAATATATTATATATGTATGTATCTTTTAATACTTGAACATCATATAGACATATATATATATATATATATATATATATACATATATATATAATTAACCCGAATGAAGACAAAAAATATAAACATCAATTTTAGCCCCCCAAAGTTCCTAAGAATTATGACCACAGAGCAGTAACAAAATTGCTTTTTCATAAACATTCTATTTGCCATTAATACCTATCTTTGGTCCTACCCTTAAAAAGTTTCTAAGTACTTTTCCCTTTATCATAGAGCTGATTTCCTGAGGCAGATGAGGGAGCGAACATTGTGTACAGGTTTTAATAATTTCAACACAATAGACTACAATACAATTCTATAAATATTTATTAATCATAACTGGGCACAAGGCACCATGCTAAGTTCTGGAGATACAAAGCCAAAAGTCAAAAGCAATTCCTGATTTCAACAGTTTTCATTTGAGTGAGAAATATAATATGTCAGCAGATCATATCAGATAATTTGACAAATTTGATGATTTGAAAAATATCATATAATTTGAGTAAGGAGTGAATATTAACAACTGGCAAGGTCAAGAAATACCTCCTTTAGAAAAGAAAGGTACCTGAAATGAGGCTTGAAAAAAGGAAAAGGACTCTGGGAGGTAAAGATGAGGAGGAAGAGCTTTTCATTAATAGGATATAGTCTATGCAAAGGCATGGAATTGGGAGATGTAATGTTGTCTTTGAATTGCATAAATCAGGACAGAACTATTTTGGTTGGAACAGATTGTACATGATGGGGAATGACGTGAAATCAATTTTAAATGATAAGCTAGAATGATGTTGTGTTTTTCTCAAAGAAAATAAGGCAGCAGAGTTGAAAATTAAATGTCTTTCCCCTGCTACAGGGTTCCCCTACTATTAGAAAATTCCTCAAGAATAAGGTTTACATTGGAAATATATTCAGATCCCGTATTGCTAGGCCAGTTATCACAGTAAGTGCTTAATGAATGTTGTTGAATTAGATTAATGAAATATTTATGCTTTTGGAGGAGGAAGACACATCTCTGGAGTAGAAAATCAAGTTAGAACCTCTCCTCTATCCAATGCCTTATCAGTCCAGAGCAAGGAAAAAATAGGTCTGTGTAGATCTCTTCCCTCTTGGTCCCTATTTCCTAAAAGAAAAAAAAAACATGTTCCCTTTTGATTTTTTGTGGGATGGGTGAAGGCAAGATGAATTCCAGTAACAACTTCAAAGAAAATGGTTGGTCCATTGTGCCTTTTTACTTTGATTTAATGACTCATGTTCAACCCTCCTGCTATTTTCTCTATCACAGCCTCTAGGTTGCCAATAGTCTCGTGCTAACCTCTAGCTATTCAAAAGCCAGTACCATGACTTTCTACATAGATATCCCCTCTTCCCTGCACAACAGTGGGTCCTGTTTCAAAATTATATCTTCTCATTGCTTGTCAGTACCCCTAAGTAAAACATCCATTTCCTCTCATAAAAGCTGAACAACTATTTGTTTTTCAAGAGTAAGAAATGCAGAATGAATAGTGTAGTAGTAATAACAGCTAGCATTTATATAGAACTTTAGGATATGTATAAATATATATATATGTGTGTGTGTAATATATATGTATATACATACATAAACACACATATATGTATACATGTGCATATGTATGTGTATATATATGCACATATACACACATACATATATTAAGATATTCAGATGGGTGCAGAGACTTCTGGACAAGTTTGCTCTCTGTATAGAGGCTCCAACATACTATCTCAAACAAAAAACTAAAATTTACTATGGGCCAAAGAATATTCAAGAAATCCAGTGAGAAATTATGGTAAGTTAATTCTTCTCCCTCACAAAAGCACAAAAACTCAGACAGAACCCATGGGAAGTTGGAATGTGTACTGCCCCCAAAGCTAATATTAGCAGGGGCAAAAAAAAAAAAAAGCCAGTTGGCACCCAGTGAGACCAGAGACAAGTCAGAAACATATATAGTCTACAGGCCCCTATATTTAGGGCAGAAAGGAAAAAAAAGTGTCCCCATGATAAGTTCTCAGCTTCACCAGAAACCCAGAGTGTAAGCCTTGGAAATCAGTAACAGTAGTTGAAGTTAATGTTTGTATAGTGGTGCTCTGACCAGGAAAATCTAGGACTCTGAAGAACCTAACACACTGTTCTGAGATGGCAGAGAAGACCCTGGAGACTTAGAATCTTGGAACTCAAAGATCTAGGTGGTCCTGAATTAGAAAGTAAGAGCAGGAATCCTGGGCAAGAACAAAAAGGGAATCTCACTCTACCCAACAGCAGAACAGGGAATGAAGACTAGCCCTGGTGCGAAACCCTTATTTCATGAACTAAGCCTGGAGAGATTAGTAAACTCAAAAAAGACACCAGCCAGTCTTAAGAATTATGGATCCAGAGATTCCCAAATCCACTTTAGAAAGATAAAGTAACACCATAAAAACTTCAAGCAAAAAAAAATACATTTTGTACAATAACTATATTAATTAACTAGAAGAAATGAAGCAAAAATATTTTAAATGAAATGAAAGTTCTGGAGGAAATAAATGGGAGGAGAATCATTTGAGTAAAACAGTTACTTGCAAATTTTACCTAAGTAATAGACTCCCCAATAATTAGAATAGAACAAACAGAAATCAATGACTCCATGAAATAGTTTAGAACAGCAGATTTCAGGTAAAAAGTGGCAGCCCACACAGAGAAAGCCTTAACAAACTTTATTATTGCTCACAAAAGAACAACTGCTAGCAGGAAAGGTCTCAAGCTGTGGCCTCCATTCTTACAGTGGGCATCACACAGTAGGTAACTATGCTCCAGTTAAAAGCCCAGAACCCCTCAGGACTCAAATTTATATAGAATTTAGACAAAGAGCCAGCATGATACAAATAGGAGACTGTCTTATTATCAGAAAAGTGAGCTTATTTCCTAAATTGCCTAATAAAATGAGAGGGATGAGGCATAGGTAAGTAGGGAACTTAACCCTAATGGTACCATTCCAACAAGATGTTTTAAAGGTTTCTGCCCAGCCTTTGAGTTTATTAGTTTTATCACAAAAAAAAAAGTTTCAACCTATTGACAGACACCAAAAAATAAAAAAATAAAATAAAAATATTAAAAAAAACATAAAAGTTGATAATTTTGTTGCCTAATCGCCTCTCCCTCCCTAGGAAAGCATGTATTCATTGCAAAGCTTATCTCTATTTAAAGTTAATTTATATGTGTAAAAATGAATTTTAAGCGGGGGAGGGGGGAACTGTGATGAACCCTGGCATTACTGGTCTTTATGTGTTTCAGAAGCTCAAAAAGAAATGGAGAAGAAGGCAATAGGGGTTAGGTTGGTATAGATAGATAGATAGATAGATAGATAGATAGATAGATAGATAGATAGATAGATAGATAGATAGACAGATAGATGATAGATAGATATTTACATATCTATATCTATATACATATATATGCATGTGTTAATACTATTTCTAATTGTTGTATTTTTTCCCCAGACTAGCAGCTCAGAACTAAAGAAAAAGAAATGAAGCAAGATTTTAAAACAAATGCTTTAAAAATAATAAATAAACATTTTACTCATTTAGGAAAGGTTAACCTGATATAAATCAAATTAGAAAAATATACCTTATGGGGGAAAGGGAATAAGCATTTATTAAGCACCCACTATGTTCCAGGTACTGTGCTAAACTCTTTACAAATATTTGATTGTTTGATCCTCTCAGTCACCCTGGAATATAGCTATTATTAGCCTGATTTTATAGTTGAGGAGGGGTGGCTATTTGGCGTATTGGATTAAGTGCTTGGCCTGGAGTCAGGAAGACTCAGCTTCGTGAGTTCAAATTTCACGTGAAATAATAGTCACTAGCTTTGTGAATCTGGGCAAGTCACTTAACCCTGTTGGCCTCAGTTTCCTCATCTGTAAATGAACTGGAGAAGGAAATGGCCAACCACTCCAGTATCTCTGCGAAGAAAGCACCAAATGGGGTCATGAAGAGTTAGACTCAACTGAAAATGACTGAATAACAACAATAAAAATTGTTGATGAAACTGAGGAAGATAGAGGTTAAGTGAACTGTCCAAATAGTGTCTGAGGCATCATCAATACTGTCAGTATAAAACTTAGGATAAATCTGATAGCACTGGGGGTTATGGGGGAAATGCTTTAAAATACCTTAAACCTTTTATGTTGTTCCAGAAAAGCAATTTGGTTTCTATTGGTTAATCTTTAGAATCATTTATTGAAAGGTACTGTTACTGGATCTATAATGAAAAACATAAATACTTAACCAAACTTTTCTAAGCTTTTGGCAGTCTTCCACTCGGAGATGTGGCTTCATAATTTATTATCCTGAGTTAATTCCATTCAAACAGAGCTCAGGCTTATTATACTGGGGCAAGCATATTGAATATAATTCTTAGGAAAACAGTGGCAGTCTGGTATGTCATTTGAATAGATGGGAAAAGCGGGTCAAGAGCAATTTGCTAATCCGCTTGCAATGAAGATCATTACCATTTTTAATGATAATGTACTAGAGGCTGATCTAATTGGTTCATGTCACATATTTAAAATGTTCTGGTTTATTAAGTGCAAGAACATTATATTTATTTTCCTGAGTTTAACATTCTATGATACTAGATTATTGACCTCTAAATAGCCCCCAGTACAGTTTTGTACTATTTGTTCTTGGTAACTGAAGTCATGAATATTGTCAGATAAAATGCTTATTTCAATATTCTACTTTAGAGATGTCCATTCTCTCTCCTTTGTGCTCATTAGGACACAGAGAGGAGATTAAGAAAAGTGTTAATGGTGACATTGAAAGGCATACACCAGAAAATTGAAATTAAGACTCTTTGTGAATTATGAGAGTCATAGAAAATGGGGCTGGAAGGAACTTCAAGGTCACTGGGTTCAATTTCATGCTAAAGTCCAAATCCTTTCAAATTACTTTAGCATTATGGTATAACTAATGTATAAAACTGGTCACAACTCTGCTAGACAATGTGGCCAAAATTGTTTAGCTTCTTTCATAGGATTCAAGAGCTAGATTAGAGGAAATTTAATTCAATGTCTTTATATCACAGCTGAGGAAAATGAGAGCCAGAGAGGTTAAAGGCAAGGTCATATAGTTTATTTCATATCTGACATCAAAATCTTAGTCTCCTGAATACCAGACCTGCACTCATTCCTCCATTAAGTCATGATCATTGATGGACAACAATAACAGTATGCTTCACTCGATGAGGATAGGTAGTATCCATTTTTATCTTTGTATTCCTAACACTTAGTATGGTATCTGGCATAGAGTAATGATTCAATAAATGCATTTTGAATAGATAAAAAAATCAACATCATTATATTTATTTGTCTCTTTCATTCCTAGTTAAGAATGATGATTTTTTTTCCCCTCTGCCTTATTGGGCATACTTATAGCTGGTAAGTACCCCATGTTCACAACCATTTATCATTTCTAGTTTAAAATAGTATGTTTGTTTGTTTGTTTTGTTTTGTTTCTTTTAGACCAAAGACTTTCCTAATTTTTTCATTCCCATTTTCCTGCAGTAATTGTTCTGGTAACAAATCACAGCATAAATAGATAATATTTGAAAGAGTTTTCCAATTAATTTTCATTGATTTTTACATATATTCATCACTCATTAATTTTTACTTCCTTCTTCCATATAAATAAGATATTAAATTGGCAAATGCAAACAAACAATTACAATAACTTTATAGATTGTTTTTAAACTTTCAGGCTGCTAAGGTAATGAATATGTATTTGCTTAGACAAAAAATCTTTTTGTTTATTTCAATCCCTGCCACCTAAAAGAAATTAAGGAGAAATTCATTTTTACGAATTAATCTTCCAAGAAAATATGCTATGTAATTCTTGAGAATTCTGAAGGACTTTAATCTGAAACTTTTTTTTTCTTTATTGAAATACTCCAGGCCAAAGAATTAGGCTGAATAGCTTAAACGTACAGATCACATTTAAAGCCTATTTTTCTGACACTTGGCCCTGGAGCAAATATGGCTTCATTTCTGTTAACTTTCCTTATCTAGAAGATATGTAAAATGCTTGGGGAAAGTCTCCATTTTACTGTGGTATGGCTCAGCCCACATAAAAGAAAAAGATGAAGCTGGATGCTATTTCCCATGAGAATGGGAGGATGCTGATAATATGTCTTTCCAAGCATTGAGTGACAAAGAGGATACTTTCATCCTCTATCCATATCTTCAGTGTCTTAATTTGTTTTATATTCTTCCTACTACCTACTACAACATATTACAAAATAGATATTTGATAGATAGATTGGTAAATGAATGAATGTTCTCCCTTACTATCAATTATGGCACCATAGTCCTACTTTCAAAAGCTCACAATTATAAAGATAAGCCAATCCTTATATTACCTCCTTCCTATTATTTTTCCATCTTGTTCCCTTTCTTCTCTATCCTATTCACATTAGGAAAAATAATTTTATAATCACAGAATTTTATTATTGGGAGAAACCTTATAATTTCTTATGCTTTCTGCAACATATGCCACTTTTGATCCCCTCCTCCTAGACAGTCCCTCCTGTCTAGGTTTTTATAACATTTATTCCCTCATGGTTTCCCTCCTACATATATGACTACTCTTTCTATATATGATTTGCCATATCTACATCCATGTCATTCCCATAAGCAGTGAGCATCCCCCAAGGCTCTGTCCTAGGCATACTTCTCTTTTCCTTTATACTATCTCATTTTATTATTTCATTAGTTCTCATAGGTTCGATTGTCTTCTCTGTCCAAATGATTCCCACATCTCTATATTCAACCATAGTCTCTCTCCTGAGCTCAAGTCATCCATTACCAGCTACCTTTTGGATATCTCAAACTCAATATATTGAAACCATAACTCATCTCCCATCTCCCACCGTCCTCAATCCACCGTTCCCCTTCAATTTCTTTTTACTGATAGGGGTACCAAAATCATCCTATCTACCACAGTTTACGATTCTGATGCCATCCTTGACTCATCACTCTTGTGCCTCTCCCCACATATTGTATCCTTTGTAAAAAAGTAATAATAATAAACTTTCTATCTCCACAGCATCTCTCATCTATATTCTTTCTCTTCACTCACATAGCCAACATCCTGGGTCAGAGCCTAACTGATTGACTTACTTACACACTAATGCATTGTTGATGGAACTCCAAATTAGACTAATCTTTCTGGACAGCAATTGTGAATTATGTAAGAATTATGTTAAGTGATAAAAATGTCCGTACCTATTGTCACATAGATCTTAATTCTAAAAACATACCCAAATGGGGAAATGGTAACTAAAGCATTGTAGATAAATATTGAAAGTATCCTAGCAAAGAATTGAAAGCAATGTCGATACTCATTGTTTAAGGAATGGCTAAATAAATTGTGCTACACGAACTTAATGGAATATTGCTGTGCTATAAGAAACTATGAAGAAGAAACTATCTGAAGAAGAAAGAGGAGCAAGGAAAAACATATGACCTGGTGCAAAGTGACCTAATGAGAAACAGGGAAGCAAAATATAAAGATGATAACAAAGTAAATTGAAAGAACCACAAGAACCTAATTTAAATAAAAAAAACTATTAAATTATTATGACTAAGTATCTTCACAGAAAAGAGATAAGAAAATACACAGGTAGGGGAATATGGAACACTGCATTTAACAGCAGACTTGGTTGATAAAAAGCTGAACTTTTATTTTTAATCTTCTTTTATTCCTAGTTATAAGGAATGACTTTTGAGAAAAGGTGGGGGAAAAGATATAATGAAAAATAAAGGTGACACAAAAACAAAAGATTATATTATTTCTATGTATCTATCATCTCTTTATATTTGCCTATCTATCATCTATCTATTAATAGAATGTTTTAATTTATGTTAGCACTGTAATAAAAGAAGTCCCACAGAGATATAAGGACTGTTTGCAATTCAGGTTATATATGAAGGAAGAAGTACCTGAAATATTAAAGAAGGTAAAAGAGTGGTTACCAATTGCTAGTGGATAATTCAACAGGCCACAACTTTGTTTCTTTTAGACAATTTGTTAAACTGCTTTTTGAGAGACAGGAAGGGTGTGGTTGCATTGTTGGGTTTTCTCTGATGTGGGCAATTTTCTGTTTTCCCTGGTGTGCTGAACATTGGAAGGCAGCCAAGAGAATACTGTTGTTTATGAATTTTCTTCCATAGGCATGTTGTATAACATGGTCATAGTGGGGAAGGAGTTGTCAGTTTTTTATAGAGGTAAAAGTTATGATGATAAAGCCATTTGGAAATTGCTTAGAATTCATTTCTCATAAGGCAATTCTAAGATACCACCCCATTATCCAAAGGCTTATTAAAAAGACCTTAGGTCTGTAAAAGTAAGAAAAATGATAGTTTCCCACCTTAAAAACTAATTATCTCACCACCTGGGCATTTCCTTCTCCATGGATCCCAACCTCCACTAGCCCTTTCTTCTTGCACAATTTGTGACTATATATTTCTATAAGTTGTTGAATGTAGCTCACCTTGCCTGACCCCAGAGCTGCCTGAGGGTAATCAAAACCAGTTAGAGGAAAACTATTTAAACCAGTTAAAAAAATTAAGAGAAAAAAGAGCCATTTCTGACCAGATGTTTCCACTCTCAAGCCTCCCTGGCCTCTCTATTGACTTCTAGTTGTGCAAAACAACTTATGTAACAGCTTCTCAAGATTGTGTCTTCCATGAGATTCCCTCTAGGTTGAAATGTATTACCAGGATTACTAAGATATTTTTTTTTTCCACTCTGATAAGTTGTTTAAAAGATCTGTAATTCTCCTTACACACCACCCTCATACACCCCTCTTTGACACTACAGTACCTGGTGCTGTGTGATGACCCTGAATTGCAATTCCCTTTACTGGATTAAAGATCCTAGCTTTTGCTACTTTGGTAGTCTGTTTTTTATTTCAGGTTGACAAAGTCCTTCATGGAGCATCTACTCAATGGACTGAAAACATTCCTTAACAGATCCCAATGGAATACATAGGCTGTTCATTTTATATTTGTCTCTCTATACTGGGTGTCCCAAAAGTCTTAGTGTAGCATTAAGGTTTTTGTTTTTGTTTTTGGTTGTTGTTGTTTGGGACAACCTGAATATAACCATGAATTCCAACGTAGAGTGCACACACTGCAGAAGCTATATAAAGCAATCTATTGAGGTATATTAAGAAAATGTCAGAATTTCTACTTCTATTAATTTTATCTAAAAAAAGAAATGCAATTACTTTTACTTATGCTAATATGCATATTGACACTGACATTCTCATTCAATCTGCATGTCATGTGATGACACAACACACAGTAGGAAATATTTCTGGAAGGAGGAATCCGAATTCTGCAGCATTAAAGGATGGATAATAGTATACTCATTTTTTCAATTATTTTTAATGCATTATAATTTATTGCAGCTAAGTGGAATTACAGATTATATTATCTAATTCTAACTAAACTATTCCTCACAAAATAGACAAGTGTCTCAAAAAGTTTTCTTTACGAAATCATAGAGTAAAGGCAATACAAATAATGTAAACAAAAACAAACATCAAAGAAATGATAGGGCTCAGATTTTTACTACTAGTATGATCTGTCAGTTACATTATGACAGAAACAGTGGTGGTCTAATTAAATCAGCCAAAAATCAATCTTCAAATTCAAAATCAGCAAGAAGATAATTTTCATTCAATAATATTAATGATAAAACTTGCCCTAAAATACATTTTATGTTTTGGGATTTTAGCTAATAATAGTGTATCAATACAAATGGAATGGTGCAGCTGGTGATCAAGGTTATTCACACTACTACTGACTCATTGTCCAAGTGGGATTATCAGGATAATTTTTTTTTCTACTCTGAGAAGTTGGTTCAAAGATCTATAATTCTATTTATCATTTTGTTAACTCTAAGCTCTGGCCAGAAAGAATTCTTCTGGGAAAAAGACCTCAGTGTTTGAATTGATTCTACCTGTTCCTTGAAGAATTATTCCCCTTAGTTACCTCCTCCCAATAAATATACACCTACTAGAAGGATGCTGGTAGTTATCACTTTACAAAAATAAAATGAACATCTAAAATTAAGAGAAAAATGTTTCAGGCTCCCATGATAGAGCTCCAAGGGAGAAAGGAGATAAGGGAGTATTGCCTAGAACTCTGTATTCCAGGGGTCTCAACAACATACAATCTTTCTTTATATACCTCATACCAAATCAGAATAATGAGGCTTCCTTCCAGACTCCTGGCCCTTTTCTTTGATGTGATTCCCTCTATCCACACTTCTACTCTCCCAATTTTATGTGATTTCTTACAGCTTCTTATGATCAACCTTCTATATTTTACATTTAGTTTATCCTGTAACTAGCCTCTCTAATATTTATCTACCCATTTTTGTCATCTTTTTCAGCCTTATGAATATGTAGTGAGATTTAGCCCCATATGTAGAATGGGTCTGTCATTGTGTGACTTGAAGGGAGACACAAATGACATTTCTAGCTTCTCCCTCCACCCTTCTGCAAGGGAGACTTTAATTCCTGCCAGGAGGGGAAGCCAGCAACACCCATTCAAAGTTAAAATGCTAGGTTAAAAATAAGATGAAGAGGATGGCTTTAGGATTATCCATTAAAAAAAATCATCTGGGAAAATATCCTACCTCCAAAGTTATTCACAAAAGAAAAAAAATCCTTAACTTACAAATACAAAATGTAAACCAAGCTGTTGATAGAAAACAATGCCTATTTACATTCATTTTAGGCCAGCAAAAAAGTATACACAAACCTGAAACAATGAGCCTAACAGAATTGAGTGCTGAGTACAGAGGCTTTGTGTGATTTACCTCAAGTCCTCTCCATGCTGCTTCTACCAGGATATGAATGAAAATTTCTGTAGCCACTAAAGAGAACTTCTACATTTTATGCTCACCAGCAGAGAGTAGGGGTCTAAGCAGAAAGCTTAGCATGGTCACATCTTTCTCTTTCTCCTAGTGTTCCCTTGTTTAATCCATTCAAAAATTATTCACATGGGAATGTTAAGCCCTACAGTTGAACAGAAAATCTGTAAGCAAGTTATTATTAAAAGAAGTGTCATCAATTACTTTGCTCCATCAGTATCTCATTATAACTAGAAAGTGTAGCATCGTTATTTGTCAGGAATTTTCAGATTAGGAAATTTCCTCTGCTAATACAGGTTAACATTTTTTTTCTTAAAATTGCCTAAAACATTTGTAAATTTGCTCAGGTTAATACAATCAGTATAATTCAGAAGCAGTACTGGCAGTGAATGGACCTGTCTCAGAGCCAAGAAGGCCTGGTTTCATGTCCTGAAAGATTTTATAGAGATGGAAAAAATGACATTTGAGTCCATAGCTGCTGATATTTTCTTACTCACTTTAAAAAATATGTTATTTTTGATCTTTTTCGTTCTTTTGGAATTTACCTCTTTGAAATGTCTTAAAAATTGATCCCTGATGGCTAAGGTAGATTCTAGTAGTTGCAGTTATGGCAGTGGCAAAAGATTGTAATATTTATTAGCAAATAAAGCTTAGCAGGAGAGTAAAGCCAGAGAAGTTATAGAGAAGCTCAAGGTTACAATAGATTTGTGAACTCAGCCAAGCACGGTAGTGCCAGAACCTAGCTGTTACAAAAAGATGTTTTAGACAATACTTTTTCTTGTGTATATGGGCAACATCTCCCCACCTCCTCCTTAATCTCACTTCACCCCACACAAATGAACTGTATTTGTGACTAATTATGTATCCGTTTTTTTCTTTCAATTTTTAGTGCCGCCCATTAAGAATGTAAACCATTCCAAAAAAAATGTGTGTGTATCTCGGTGTTTGTGATGTGTGTGTGTGTGTGTGTGTCCACATGCACACATGTTCTCATTATGCTTATTGCTAAATTTAGTAGTTTGATAATGATACTGTATACTTTTGGTAAATACACTTACACAGATGTGTATGTATATACATATATATATGTATATATATGTGTGTGTGTGTGTTTATGTGTATATATATATATTATATATGTGTGTATATATATATTATATATATGTGTGTGTGCGTGTGTGTGTTTTGTGTGTGTGTATATATATATATATATATATATATATATATATAGTGGCAGGGGGGAAGAAAAGAGAAGGAAAAAATTGACCTCTGAGTGTTTTTAAAATAGTGTCACCTCTAATAGAAATTTCCTCAGTATGTGCTTGGCTTTATTTAAACATTCTTCCCAACTTTATTTTTGTAAGTGCAATTTCCACATTTTCTTATAATAGCACATGAAATACTGAAAAGGAAAATTCAAATATGGTCAAAACACTTTAAGAGAAACGCAGAAACTCAGATGGAAAAGGATGTAAGAAGTCCTTCATTTCCATTCTTATCTAAATAAGAATCCCAACAATAAGAAGCCTCAACAAGTGCTTAAAAACCTCCAGTGTTGAGGTGGGGGAGGATGGGGGTAGGGTTGAGGTTCGATCTCCTGAGGCAGACCATTCCAGTTTTAGATAACTTTAATAGTTTGGACTTTTTTGGGGGGGGTTGTTTATTCATTTTTGTTTTTTGCTTTCATTAATCCCAGAGTTGACTTTTTCAATTTCCATATAGTGTTCACAGCTCTGGGGCTAATCAGAATAAATCAAATTCCTCTACCACATGACCCTCATTCAAATACTTGAAAACAGTGATGATGTACATCCCCTCCCTCTAACTCTCCAAGACCTCTTTTTTTTTTTTACAATTTAAGCATTTCTAGTCCTTCAACCATTCCTCATATAATATGATATCGCCAAATTTGTTACTCTCTCAGATTTATTTTCTAATTTAACAAATGATAAAAATCCTTGTAAAATGTGGTACCTAGAACTGCATACTAGAGTAGTAATGTAACATTCCAAAAGAAGTAGATCAGTATAGGATCCCAATGGGATCCATTTGGCTTACAGAAAACTACAAACATTATGTATATGTATATATATACATATATATACATACATATATATATATATATATATATATATATATATATATATACATATAATAATTTACTTCTTTTATTAAGCATGTCCTGATTACATTGTAATCTGCTTCCTAAGCTTGGTAGTTTCCAGACCCCACCAGCAAGTTAAGTTGCTATCTCTGTTCTGAATATTTTCTAACAAAGACAGAACATAGGAGAATTATTTTATCATAATCACTAGTGATGGATCACTCTAGATCACCTGGCAAATCTATTAGATTTTATGTCTCTTTGTTCTCTTCTTTACATTTTTACCTTTAAATACTCTTAGAGTACTGTGATTTGGGGGGTACATGATGAACTTTCTTATGGCACCATTAAAAAACTTTCATTGTTCCTTTTTGCCTGTAGGACAAAATGCAAATACCTGTCTGATATTAACAATTTTCACAATATGTATCCAAGCTAGTTTTCCACACTGATTTCCCATTCTTCCCCATCATGAACTCTATGATTCAGTCAATAGGTTTACTTGTCTGCTGTTTTGTGAGGTAAAACTTCTAACAAAATTTCATCTATTTTCTCTATAATGTTTTCCAAATATGAATGTCCTCTAAAGCATCATTGCCCTTGGCTAGCACATTTTTTTCATATGTCAAGGAAAGCAAGTGTTATTTGCCAAGAGGGCATGTAGCCAGTGTTTAACTCATTTTGGTGGCTACTTTATAGTAGTTTTATATAGTATTCATATCTAGTAATTAAAAAAAATGAAATCATTGTATTTATTTTTGATTATTTGCTATTTGGAAAATCAATACCTGTTTATTCAGTGCCATACCAATAAAATTACCAAAAAATATTTTATAGGGATACAAAAAACAATAACAAATTTCATCTAGAAGAACAAAAGGTCAAGAATATCAAGAAATCCAATACAGTGGAAGAATGTGAAGGAAGGTGGCTTAGCTGAACCAGATCTCATACTGTATTACAAAGTGGTAATTGTCAAAACAATCTGGTACTGACTAAGAAATAGAGTGGTGGATCAGTGGAATATATTATGTACCAAATACGTATTATTAAATGAACATTGTAATCTAGTGGCTGACAAAATCAAAGATCCAAGATTTGAGGACAAAAAAATCACTATTTGACAAAAAAATTCTGGGAAAACTGGAAAGCAATTTGGGAGAAACTAGGTATAGACCAACACTTCATACCATCTGTCCAGATAAAATCAAAATGAGTAGATAATTTAGACATAAAGGGTGACAGTCCAAGCAAAATGTCAGATTTATGGATTAGGGAAGAATTTATGAGCAAATAGAGCATTTTGGGATGTAAAATGGACAATTTTGATTATATCAAATTAAAAGGCTTTTGCACAAACTAAAGCAATGGGACCAAGATTAGAAGGCAGGGAGAAAAACTGTATGTTTGTGTGATAGGGGAATTTGTAATAATTTTCTCTGATAAAGGTCTCATTTCTCAAATGTGTAGAAAATTGAGTCAAATTTATAAAAATAGGATTCAGTCCCCAGTAGATAAATGGTCAAAGGGTATGAATGGACAGATTTCAGATGAAGAAATCAAAGTTATCTATAGTCATATAAAAATACTTAAAACCAGTATTGATTAGAGAAATGTAAATTAAAACAACTCTGAGGTGATAACTCACTCCTATTAAGTTGGCTGGTATGAAATAAAAGGAAAATGTTGGACAGAGTGTAGGAAAAAAAATCAAAACAAAAATTCATCGTTGGCAGAATTGTGAACTAATCCAACCATTGTGGAGAGCAACTTCGAACTATGCCGAAAAGGCTGACCCAGTTAATACCATTGGTAGGTCTGTATCCCAAAGAGATAAAAGGGGGAGAGGACCTATATTGCAGATTTTTTGTGGTGGCAAAGAATTGGAAATTAAGAGAATGTCCATGAATTGGGGAATGGATGAACAAGTTGTGGTATATGAGTGTGATGGAACTATTGTGGTAAAAGAAATGATGAGCAGGATGCTTTCAGAAAAAAAAAATCTGGGAAGACTTACAGGAATTGATGCGAAATGAAATAAGCAGAGCAGGTAACAGTAATATTGTATGATGATGACTTGTAAATGACTTAGCTATTCTCAGCAATACAATATCCAAATCAATTCCACAGGAATTTTGATGAAAAATACTATCCACCTCCAGAAAAAAAGAACTCATAGAATCTGAATATAGACTAATTAAAGAATACTTTTGTTTTACTTTATTATTTTTGGAGGTTTTTGTCTGCATTTTCTTTGGTAACATGGATAATATAAAGATGTTTTCCAAGGCTACACATGCATAATCGATATCAAATTGTGTGCCTTATTAATGACCTGAAGGAGGGAGATAATTTGGAATTCAATTTTTTTAAAAGAATGTTAAAAAAGTTTGTTTACATGTAATTGAGAAAAATAAAATAACTGAAAATCAATAACTGGTTTAAATAGGTCTGGCTTATAGGTGATGTCTTCTCATTTTTCTTCCTAATGTCATGGTGATTTTGTTCTTTGTTCTAACTAGTTGATAATCTGGATGTTTTCAAGCAATTTATTCTGAACGTTCTAATTTGTTAGACTCCTGTTTATTATGCTGAAAATCAGTTACATTATATGAGTTTTGGTTCCTGCCATGTAAAGAATCTTCAAATAAAATATTATTGGTATGATATGGTGTCAACAATTATTCTTGGCTCAAATCCCCAGGTTCTGAATGAAATGGATCCTAGGGCCATGGTTTATATCTAAGAGCTTATCTGGTTTCCCTATAAACTGCAGGTCCAGAGAAAGGAAACTGAAATGAAGAAGACTTGTTTGGTGTTTTATAAAAGCATTTCTCTAATTTTCCTAAAATATAAAGATAGAAATAAGGTCTAGACTTTAATTTACTATAGGGAACTCACCCATGAGAAAATTTCTTTTATCATTTTAGAAACCTGGCATCTTCTCTATAAAGACAATAATGAAATATTCTCTGACCTCAGATAGCTCACTCTCTGGCAATGGAGGAAACAAATGGTATATATAGATGAATATACAAAATATATAGTTGTGGAGATTAGGAAAGTCTTATAAACTAGCCATTTCATTGACATGCTGCTTTGCTCCATCCTCCATCAATCCAACACTCCTGCTCCATCCTTAGGGACATAGACTCTTGACTGGTAAGAGTATATCATATTCAGCCACCCTTCAGAACCTACAATGAAAAATTATCTGCCATGAGGTATACCTTCCACTTTACATTTCTTGCTTAAGGTATAGTAATTGAAATAATAGTACCCTTCATGGAGAGTACATGTCAATCAATTATGTCACTTCACTCTGCATCTGTAGCTTCCCAGATGAAAACACACCTCCTTGGCTACCAGTCCCATATGTATGGTATATTATCTATTATAAATTCTTCAAAGGTAGGATCTCTCTCTCTCTCTCTCTCTCTCTCTCTCTCTCTCTCTCTCTCTCTCTCTCTCTCTTTCTCATGTTTAGTACTTGTAACATAATAAAAACTTTTTAAAGTTAATTTAATTACATATTCATTTGTGTAGAATACAATGTTTGAGCTGAGTTTTCAGGAAACAGCATAGGTGTCACACAGTCCTACATGGTTAAACATTGTAACAATGAACAGTGTAACTGGCTGCCTCATGATATTGTGACTGTAAATGTTTAAGAAAAGCTAGATGACCACCTGACAGAGATATTGTAGATAGAATTTTTAGCATCAGACATTGGCTCAACTCTTTTTCAGATACCTGACAATTGACGTATTCTATAATTCTGTGTTGAACCATCACATCCTTGATTACCATTTAAATTTCCAGACGGAAATATCCTGTCTTCAAGATAATTGGATCCTAAAGGAGGACTAGTGCAAGGCAACTTTCAAGAATGGTTCTTATAATATGTGTATGTATGTGTGTATGTATGTATGTATTATACATACACACATATATATATACATATATGTATACATATATATATATATATATATATATATATATATATACATATATATATATATATATATATTTTTTTTTTTCAGTAAATGACCTCCAAAGTTGAATGTTGCCACTTGCTATGGTTGGTTTTCAGCAGGGTTATCTGCCTCTTTGAAGAGATTCACTGTTTGATTTTTGGCTTTGGATTCTCATAGCCCATCATAGGGCCTGACACATAGTAGGTGCTTAATAAATGTTTAATAAATTAAATTGAATAGGTAGAAATTTTGCAGAATATTTAAGCTATGTTGTTTCTTGTTAAAAAGCTTTTCTCAATGTGTCCATATGAGTATTCTTATTAGCATTTCTGACTTTTAGTTCTCTCAAGAAAACTATTTTTAATTTTGTCTTTTGGGATATTTAGATAGGCCATGCTAAAAATGTATATTAATAGATATGTGCTTGGGTGAAGGAGGAAGTAGTATATTAAACAAGCACAGTATCCTAGATGAGACAATGTAAAATCCAATTAGCAGAGGAAATTCCAGTATTCTTAAATTTTCAATTGTTTCATCTTGTTTGAAAAATATGGCACAGAACTGGTATCTCAAAATTCCCATTTATGTAACATACAAAATACAGGCCAACCTTAATAATCCAAGTATTTCTATTTCAGGCATATTTCTTTTTGTTCGACTTGGACCTACTTCCTGTTTTTGCATAAATAGGAAAAACCACAGTGTTAATTATTTGGCAGAGATCTGTAGATAGGGAGAATGAAGAAGTCTCCTGATTCATCTATTTATGGAAAGAAGAAATGAAGCTAGTCACAGCAGGGCTAAAGGCAATATAAAATTGAAACCTTATGTAAAGAAATGGATTGAAAATAGAGGCATCTACCAATAAAGAGACCCTAAAAACATCATTTTTTCATGAGAGGTTATCTGCTCTCATTTTCTTACTTAATCAAGTATGAATCATTGTGATAAGCAATGCCTTTGGAAAGGACTAGAGTTTGAATCACAGCTCTGTTACCTAGTACCTATATGAACCAGGGCAAATCACTAAGCCTTTGCAGGCTTCAGTTTTTGCATAGGTAAAATGAGGGTCTGTACTAGTTGACATCAAAGGTCTATTCTTAGTATCAACTCCATGAATCTATGTTAAAATAATTATTGCTATGGTATCACTTATGTATTTATTGTTAAATTTTTGCTGTGGGTATTTCTTACAAAGCCTTGCTATGTATATAATTTACATGAGCATGGATAGTCTCCTATATGAATCAATGAAGACACAGGTTCCAACAAAATAACAACATAAGCCATTTTTTTGCAGCTTACTCAATTTTGCTTTAGAGTAATTACGTATGCATAACACCTTTCATAATTGATGAATTGAAGGAAATTGTTATTAACTGGACCATTATTATGAATTTTGATTAGACTATGGTCAGCCCTTTGGCTGAGAACAAATTGATGAAAAAATAGACGTTCTGAAGATGACTTAAACCACAGGAACCAACACAGGAAATAAACTAATGGGAACTCAAGTTCAACTGATATTTGGAAAAAAAGTTTGACTGTTTGAAATGGGATGGAAAATAAATTCAGCACTTAATGGAGGAAAAGAACTTCTGCTACTTCTCCCTGACCATAAATGAACATCTTGCTGTTTAAAAATAGTTTTAAAGAGTTGTACAATAACACTATAATCTACAAAAAAATTGAAATTGATTCGAGTCTCCCAAAGGGTCAAAGAGAGACTTACATTGGGTATAAGTAGGCTTCAACATATGAATGGGGAATTATGTAGCAGTAGCAAAGATAAAGTCATCAGAAAATATGTCTGACTGGGAAAATTAAATAGTGAGGAAGAGGCACAAATGACATATAAAAATATATACACGCAATATTTTCTCCTTAAACTGAGAACTCTGGAACTTGGCTACAATATTCCTAGGAGTTTTCCTTTGGGGATCTCTTTCAGGAGGTTATTGATGGATTCTTTCCATTTCTATTTTATCCTCTGGTTCTAGAATATCAGGGCAGTTTTCCTTGATAATTTCTTGAAAGATGATATCTAGCCTTTTTTTTTGATCGTGGCTTTTAGATAGGCCAATAATTTTTAAATTATCTCTCGTGGATTTATTTTCCAGGTCAGTTGTTTTTCCAAAGAGATATTTCACGGTGTCTTCTATTTTTTCATTCTTGTGGTTTTGGTTTATAATGTCTTGATTTCTCATAAAGTCACAATTGCTCCATTCTAATTTTTAAGGAAGTATTTTCTTCAGTGAGCTTTTGAACTTCCTTTTCCATTTGGCCAATTCTGTTTTTTAAGGCATTCTTCTCCTCATTGGCTTTTTGGACCTCTTTTGCCATTTGGGTTAGGCTATTTTTTATGGTGTTATTTTCTTCAGTATTTTTGGTCTCCTTTAGCAAGCTCTTGACTACTTTTTCATGATATTCTTGCATCTCTCTCATTTCTTTTCCCAGTTTTTCCTCTATTTCTCTTACTTGCTTCTCAAAATCCTTGGCCTGGGACTGATTCATATTTTTCTTGGAGGCTCTGAATGTAGGAGCTTTGACTTTGTTGTCTTCTTCTGGTTGTATATTTTGATCTTCTTTGCCACCAAAGAAAGATTCTGTGGTCTGACTTTTTTTGCACAGTTTGCTCATGATCCCAGCCAATTACTTGAGTTTTAAATTCTTTGTTAAGGGAGTGCTCTGCTTCCAGTGTGGAGAAAGTACTGTCCCAAGCTTCAGGGTTTTGTGTAGCTGTTTTCAGAGATACTTCTAGGGACCTGTAAGTTTTCAGTTCTTCCAAGTTGGCATAATCAAGGGTGAAGTCTTTACTCCTTTCCTGGCCTGGGCTCTGATCTATGAGTGACAACAAGTACCCTTTTCTGACTTGGAACTGTGAGGAGGATTCCCACTGTACTGCCACTACAAGCTCTACTACACCAGTGCTCCTTCTCACCCCAGGACTGGCACCTAGAAATGTGACCCAGATCCAAGCACAAAGTAAGAGAATCCTGCCTCAGCAGCAGCAATGAGTTCCCTGCAATCCCCCTCTGATCAGCCACTCAATTCCCCCCTCATTCTGTTGGCCAGAAGCTCCAAACGTAGCTGCTGCCCCAGGGCTAGGCTGGGACTGGGGCAGGGACTGAGCTTCTCTCTCACTATGGTCACAGACTTTTCCTACTGACCTTCCAAGTTGTCTTTGGTGTTTGTGGGTTGAGAATTCTGGAAACCAACACTGATGCCCATGATTCATTCTCCTGAGGCCTGCTCCAGGTTCTCTGAGGCCTGGTCTTTATCTGCATGCCCACATTGAACTGAGTTTCTCTCCCAGCCTGGAGCAATAGACCTTTCTAATCAACCATCCAAGTTGTCTGGTGTTGGAAATTTGTTTCACTCTGTCTTTTTGTGGGTTCTGCTGCTCTAGATTTGTTTAGAGCCATTTTTACAGGTATTTGGAGGGGTTTCATTGAGAGCTCAACCAAGTCACTGCTTTTACTCCTCCATCTTGGCTTTGCCCAGGCTCTTTCTACTATACAATTAGAACAATGAAGTATTTTGGAATGCTGACAAGCTGAGAAAATAACGTCCTCATTTTCTCCATATGCTTAAATTGCAGTAATACAATGGTTTCAAATATATCCTTAAAATCTCAGTAATAATAATTTGATTTGGTCTTGATCTCGTGAAACTCTCAATCAAAGTTAAAATAGAAGTTGGAGTGAGGTAAATTATTGACCATTAAGGGTACAAGTAATAGAGAAATTGATTATCTCAACAAAGGTCATCCTTGTCATTTCTATGAAGAAAAAAATAGTCATAGATCTGAGATAAACTACATATTTGAAAATACCAGGATGTAGCTCAACAGTTTAAATACTCTTAAATTTTTAAATACTGTACTAGCAGGGGTAACGTATATTGGATTAAGCTCTAATATAGATTTCTCAAGACTTTGTTGGTGTGTTGCCCATTTAAACACATTATCAGATACTTAAAGAATAATTTATGAAGCTTTGAAGAACATTTACTTCATTTAAAACAGCTAATAACATCATTCAAATGAGAGAAGGTATCAGAATTTAATAAATAAAAGTGCAAGATACAGACATAATGCCCATTAGAACAGAAGCCTAACAGATTTTTATAACACTTTGAATAAAGTATTTCAAATATAAAACTCACTCAATATTTAATTTGCATTCTAAACTGCAGTTATGGTGAGTCAATTAAATAATTATGGTTAAAAATATTCCTGAAATTATGAAGATACACTAGAGCATAGAGCTCACAATTTAAAACTTTCCACTGTTTTCTAAACATGAAATCATTTCCTATTTGAATGGACATTTTAGTTTGTTTACTTAAAAAATGTCTGTGCATATATTTGGATGTTAATTTTGCATATAAATTTTTAACTTCCACTAAGATTGTTTTGCAACAGTATTTTTCCTGTTTGATATTTTACATTAAGGAAAACTATTTATTTGTAGAAACAAGTAAGCAGCCCAGCATAGTCATCCAGATTATGTTTAAAAAAGGAAGTGTTCACTTACATTAATGTGAGGATTTAGCACAAATTTCTCTTAGGTTCAAACTGATTTTTGGTTTGTTTGTTTCATTTATAGTGGAGTGGAGTAAGGGATAAAAAGCCTGCCTTAGAATTAGGAAGACCTGGTTTAAGACCTGCCTCTGATACATTTGATTTGTGTGATCCTAAGTGTGGTAGGAACAATATTCTCAATTTTTTTACTTCCCCCCCCCCCCACAAATGTCATGCCATTAAAGTAGGCTAGTTTTCTTTAAAGGTATTAAGACCTTGCTTGATTCCAAGGACTAAAGGCTCAGATTGATGACCTGTGGATATTATTTCCTCATCATTTGAATAAAAAGCAGCCTGAGGGGATTCAGGCAAGAGGTCTTTGCTCAAGTGAATCAACTTGAAGTTTCTTAAATGTTTATCTTTCTTAAAATACTCTTCTCCTATTATAACCATGTAAGTCTCTTTTTGATAACTGTTAAATAATCTCAGTCTTATTTTTTCCCCAATATTGAACATAAAACACCAAGGAAAGTCAGAACAGTACCAATATGGAACACTAAATTACTTAACCCTCAGTGATCTAGGCTATTTTAAGATTGTATGTTTTAGAGAAAAGGCCAACATTGGAAAAGAGAGTTCCTCATTGAGAATTTTCTATGCCAATGGAGTTCCAGGTCTAGTATTTATCCCTATTCCATCCTAAGAGTTGCAAATGATAAGCAGGCATAAATTGGGTAAGGTATGAACTGCAGGGAACCTCCACAATAATAAGATCACAGATTCATTATTTGGATATGTCCCCAGAACCTCATAGAATGCATTGCACATTGAGGGCACTAAGCAAATTATTATCAAATGAATTGCTGAATGGGTTCTTTGGCTAGGTTTATTCCACGAAACCAAATGGGTCATTCTTCAGTGAATTGGTGGTTTTGGCCTTTTCCTGGCTTAATTAGGAGGTAATTTATTTCAATTTAATAAGCATTCATAGGTGTCTACTATGTGTGAGACATGACCCAGAGATAAGAGTTCTGAGCTTCAGGTCAAAAAGACATATACTTGAGGTCAAATCTTGCTTCTGATATAAGGAATGTATCCCTAAGGAAGTCATTTAATTACTGTTCTTGGAGAATTTCCCTAAAACTTGTATATTAAGTCACAGACCTATTGAGATTTGTATGAGTAGAGGAAATTTCCCGACTCAGAGTTTACTTTTACTGATGTTGCTGTTCAGTCATTTTAGTTCTGGGAGCTAGGTGGCATAGTCTATAGCACACTGAACCTGGAATCCAGAAGACCTGAGTTCAAATCATTTAAACTTTGTTTGACTTAATTTACTCAACTGAGAATATAATAGTACCGATCATGCTCGGTTGTTGTGAGGATAAAATAAGATAGTATATGTAAAACAAGAAGGGAACGAAGAAAAAACCCTAAGCATGGAAAATTGTGATAAAGCTAGATATTCTAACTGACAAAAAAGTGAACTTTTAGTTTGTAAATTATCAGAATTAGAAGGGATCTTTTAGAGAAAAATGAAAATGGAAGTCTAATTCTTTTCTGAAAGCTTTTTTTTCAAATAAAAGTACAATCAAGGACAGGCATAACTTAAATTCCTGTTTCCCAAATATAATCCTATGAACATTTCCTCTATTTTTTTATGAGCATAAGAGTCCTATTCCAGTTTCATTTTGGTATTTGAATGTGATTCACACCTCTACATTTGAGTGTGAATGATTTCAGTGGAGTTCATAGATTTCTTTATACACTTTGAAATAATTCTTATCATTATCAACAACCTCATATGCACATAAATTCACCTACTAGTATAGAACACCATATGCTAAAGACTAAGGAAAAAATGTAGAAAATATTATCACTGTCAGTAGGGCATCCAATCTAATTATAAATATAGAATATATACATAAATGATAATTTTTTTCAAAAATACAATATATGTGTTAATTAATACATTCAATAAGAACTATAAAATTACAAAGAAGATAACTGCCTCAGTCTACTCCCATGTTGAGAAATTCATTTCTCACTGACCGCAATGAAAATCATTTCTCAGGTGACTTCCTAATAGGACAGAATGGACCCTGAATAAATGTGAGTTCCTTTCCTTCAAGCCCGGTGTAGCCCCACACACATGCCCTGACTCCCTCTGTTCTTTAGTTCTCTCACTTAGTGCTACCATGTTATACAATACTGCAACCTCAATCCAAGCATATGTCTCTTTTCCCATGGCTCTATCTCCTCCACAATAGGGATGTGGGAAAATGGGCAAAGTTGAGTTCAACTACTACGTGCCACAGAATGATAGGAGGAGGACAGCAGCATGGTATACTGGAAGGGATTGTACCAAGGTAGCAGCAAAAGGAAGAAAACTGTGATAGGATATCAGAGGAAAATACTGTGGGTCCCAGTGTTAGAGTTATTGGGGAAGGGTGTTGATTAAGCATTTGGGAGATTAAAATAAAATCTTCTCTGCTATTAATTTATCAGACTATTACTTCATCATAATTCTTTGTATTTTGGCCTGGAGCAACATTTGCAATTATTTTGCATCTTGTGCCTAATTCATGTTTTGGAGAGTTTTGAGAGTTTGTGAAGATTAGCAAAAATATCTAGTCCTCCATCTTGTTGGTCATGTGATCTACATTTACACTATATAAATAAAAAAAAATAAAAAAGAATGTAAATAAGTATATTTCATATTTATGGCAAGAGAAAGAACTCTTCCAAATAAAAGATGAAAGTTACAACAAAAGATAACATCAACAATTTCAATTATATGCCTTAAAACCTTTTGAATTAAAAGAATAAATATAGCGATAATAACAGAGAGTTGGTCAAAGGATATAAAGTGTTTTCAGGAGAAGAAGTGTAAATTATTGGCAAAAAATATTTTTAAATGGCCCAGGACTCTCCTCAATTTGGCATAATGAGAACAGCATAGCTCTCTCCACTACTCCAATAAGGATTTTTAAAGAGCATTAGACCAAGAAACAATAAAAAAAATCTAATAATGAGTCCATCTTACCAGCCAAGGACAACACAAAGAGAAAACCAGAAGACTTAGAGCATTATAAATTCGTTGAAGCCACAAAAAAGTTGGGCGTGGAATCTTTCTAGCACAAATACCCAGAAACCAACAAGGGGATACTCCAGCCTGCAGCCTACAGTTGTGTATCAGAGGGCAGGGAGATGAGTGCTGGAATATTGTATGGTTTGGTATGCATATGCCTTGTAGCTATGGTGCTTTTATCCAAACTGGGTTTAGAAACTATGAACAGGGTACACCCTGGATTAGACTACTGCATGGAAAAATGCTTTTCCCTTTACATAGAGGGCCACTGCATAGATACACACAAAGTCGTCTTTAACAGTCAAATTCTATGGTGTCACATATAATACCTAGCACATTTCACTGGCAGAGCTACTCCTTAAGTCCTTGAAGAAAACAGTGATTATTACTTAGAGTTAAAACAACAATAACAACAACAATAATAAAAATAAAATATCAGTATTCAAAAACACCTTCCAAAATTCCACTCAGAAGCATACAGAGTATGGTCCTGAAATTCCCAATTCAAGAATTAAGTCTGGAAAAAACAGTAAATAGAATAAAATTGTGATGATAAGGAAATGTTATGAATCTAGGAATTGCTTAAGACACAAATCCAGAAGACAATAACACCACATTATCTACAACATCCTTGAAAAGAAAATCATAGATTTATCATAAGTTCTATTTTATTATTTGATAAAAACAAAGGGCTAAAGGAGGATCACGTAAATGAAATGAGGAAGAAAAAAATAGGAAAGAATTTACAGAGATGAATAGAATTTTAGAAAAGTTAGCTATAATAGACTGCTGGAGAATATTTAAGGGGAATAGAAAAGAGTACATCTATTTCTTAGTTGCATAGCACCTTCACAAAAATTGACCATGTATTAGGGCACAAAATCCCCACAAAGTAGTGCGGAAAATTATATATACATATATGTGTGTGTGTGTATATATGTATATATACATATACACACACATATACATACACATATATATGTATATACATATGTGTATGTATATGTGTGTATGTATGTATATATGTGTGTGTATATACATGCATGCATGCATACAAATATATACATTAGATTGATAGTTATTTTTGACCATAATACAATAAGAATAACATTTAATAATGAGTGTTTGAAGCATAGACTAGTAATTAATTAGAAACTAAATAACAATCTTAAAGAAGGAATGGGTCAAAAACCAAATCTTGGGAAAAAATCAATAATTTCATTAAAGGTAATGATAACAATATATAACACATCAAAATTTATGGAATGCAGCCAAAGTAGCACTTAGGAAAATGTTATATCTCTAAATGACTAAATCAATAAAACAGAGAAATATCAGATCAACAAATTGGGCATACAACTAAAAAAAAAATAGAAGACCAGAGGGCAAAGTGAATATAGAAGAAATCCATCAGTCACCTGCCAAAAGAAAAACCAAAACAAAATTTTCCAAGAAGATCATAGCTACAATACAGACCTTCCAGGTCAAAAAGAAAATAATAATGATGATGATGATGATGATAATGATGATGATAACAATAGCAATAATAACAGTAACAGAAGCTGGAAAGAAAGAATGCAAGTATGAAAGAGAAATAGTCAGGTTCACACAAGGCCTGGTGGTTACCACTATAAAACAGAAGAGAGCTTCAAATAAAAATAGTTTGGGGGCAAAAGAGAAGTTCTTACAATCAGAAATAATCTATCCAGCAAAGATGCATATAATTTTCCCAAGGGAAATAAAATGGACCTTTAGTTGACTATCTAAGATTCAAAGAATTTTTCAATAACCTTTAAAGGGGATACGAGGTATACTAGGCAATTGTGCCTGCCACACTCTCCCCCTTAATGTGTCTTGGAGAACCTCCTAATATGTAAATTATTTTAAGGCTTTTACTGGTCAACTTTAGCTCTGGCATTCAAGAACTTTGATATAGGCAATACTAAAAAAGAGAGAGAGAAATAAAATAGAAATGTATTAATAAGAACAAAATGAATAACTTAACACTTTTTTGGAGGACTCAGCGTGGTAGAGTTCCAGGAAAGATAGAGTCATCTATTTAAAAGATCAGGTGCATGTAGTGGGTGATATAGTTCACAATATTAAGTGGCTAATAAATTTTTATTGACTTGATACAGTATCATTGTAAAAAGGTGATCATAAGCAGGAGCAAAAATAGGAACATTAAGGCTACAATAAAGATGATGACACGTTTCTTCATATTTTCCAGTTCTTATCTCAGGTTAGGAAGAATCAAAATGTGCCAACACTCACTCATCATTCCCTTGCCCAGGTCCCTAGGACCTCTTATTCAATGGAAGTTACTTTGGGGGAGAGTAAAGGGATACAAAATATTTTTCTCCTATGAGAAGCTTCCCTTCTTCTGTGAAGTTTGTAGACTCTCATGGTCATACAACAAGTCCCCTCCCTGCAATGTGAGTTTTTAGTTCTTTATATCCTTCCTGGGAAGAATTAGTGCTATGGTCACTGGAGATTATATTGGCAGCAATATGAAGAGTTCAATCAGTTCAACATGAGAGTAAACAATGAGCTACAATGGACCTGCCTCTTGCCATGCAAATAGAATGCCCACTCTTCTACTATTGGACTGCCATTGCAGATGAGAGTCAATCCACTTTCCACTGACTGTTTCACAATGTCTTTTGCATCACCTGCTTCTGTTTGCCACTACAAGTACCATAGTTTCTGCCTAATGCCTGCAGTTGTCTGCTACTTCTACTGCCCAAATTTCTAACTGCTGACTAGTACAGCCTGTGGAGTCCACATCTTTGCTTGTTGCATTCTATTTGCTGCTGTTTGATGCAGCCAGGTTTTTTTTTGTGTGTGTGTGCTGTTGTCTGATGGACTCTGCCTGTTTCTCTGCCCACTGCCCTATGGCCACCACCACTGGGCCTATTTTCATGCCCATTGCCATCAGATAATATGTCTGGGGGCCATGTCTGTGTCTGTGGCTCCCTTGATACATACATTTATATATTCATTAATGAAAATAATTATCAGTTAAATATTATAGTGTTACTATAAACTGGATTTTTACAAGCTAAAGTTTAAGTACATAGAAGAAAATAAGGTTATGTGATTTGAACATATTTTTATTCTGACTGAATTGAATAACTGGGTTACATACTAATCAAAATTGTTTAGTTATATATTTTTGTATATTGATTTCACCATGTAAAAAGGAACTGCTATAATAACCTGTTTCTAAATATCTAAACACTTTTAAAATGATTAATCTCTTTAAATCGAGTTTATAACAAGATTAAAATTGTTCATATTCAATTGGAAAATGTATGTCAATGGTAAAGAGTTTATTTTTTAGAGCAACTCAGTGCCTTTAAAAAATAAAACGAGCATTCAAAGGAAATTGGGAATCCTAAATAATGTGGTAATTTACCAATAGAATTTGATTAAACTGTTTTTAATCTACCCTGTTTTTAGCTTTAAAAGGAAAAAAAAGTCATTATTTACATATATTTTAATTAATATTTTGAAAACTTTATTTTACTTTAATAAACTTGTTAAACCTGATGAGGTGCTCAGTTAGCCAACATTTATCATATAATCACTGCCTTATTAAGTTTAAATTAACAGCATCATTGAGATATATAATTAGTTTTATAAAAACAAATTATCCAGCTTATGTTCCTGTATTCTAAATTTACCTTTCATTCCCAAATATTTTTTAACTTTCCCCTGTAGTAACATATTTTTTAAAAAAGATCATCTCTAGTGCATATACAAAGAAACTGTGTAATTAACTGAAGATCACTAATTTGGTGAAATACACAAATAAATTTATAAGTGCAGTTAAGCTGAGAAGAAGCCCACCATTCTCATGTAGCTCGCAATATAATTTTGACTTTCTACATGCATGATAATTAGTTGATTTATGTCTATGATTTCTTTCCCATACTTTATATTATCCCATTTTCCACATTTTATCCATTGATTTCAACTTAATAGAATTAAAGGGAAAAGTTTTGATTTATATTTTGAAAAATCCACAATTGCAGATATTATCATTATCATTAATATTATTATTGATATTATTATTATTATATTCATTTAACAAATAGTGATTTACTACTATGGGAAAAGTATCGTGGGAGATGAATAAAAAATATTCTTTACCCTCAAGGAGCTTACACTCTAGAAGCTATGATTAGATACAAATAAGTATAATACAGTACAATTTGATTAGTGTCATAGAGAGGTACAAAATTATGTTGGAGATAGAAGTAGTTATTTTCTGAATTTAAAATTAAAAATATTCTTTCTATTAGATCATTTGAAAGCATCACTCAGATGGTAACTACATTTTCTCTACACCTATAGTCTCCTTACTTTACTTTACAGTGCCTCTGTTCATTTTGCACTGATCACCCATTCTCCAATTAATAGGTAAAGGATATGAACAGGCAGTTTTAAAAAGAAGAAATCAAAGCTATCAATAGGCACGTGAAAAAATGCTCTAAATCACTATTAATTAGAGAAATGCAAATTAACCCTGAGATATCACCTCTGACCTATCAGATTGACCAACATGACAGAAAAGGAAAATGATAAATGCTGAAGGGGACATGGGACAATAGGTACAAAAATCCACTGTTAGTGGAGTTGTGAACTGGTCCAATCATCCTGGAGAGCAATTTGGAAATGTGATTAAAAGGCTATAGAACTGTGCATGCCCTTTGACCCAGCAATATCACCAATAGATTTGTATCCCAAAGAGATCAAAGAAAAGAAAAAAGGACAAACATACAGAATTATTTATAGCAGCTCTTTTATGGTAGCAAAGATTTAGAAATTAAAGAGATGCTTATTAATTGGGAAATGGCTGAACAAGTTATGGTATATGATTGTGATTGAATACTGTTGTGCTATAAGAAATGACAAGTAGGATGTATTCAAAAAAAAACTTAGAAAATCTTACACAAACTGATGCAAAGTGAAGTAAGCAGAACCAGGAGAATATTCTGCATGACAATAGCAATACTATAATAATAATCAACTGAAAGACTTGGCTACTGTGATCAAGACAATTACAAAGGATCTATGCTGAAATATACGTGTGTGTGTATCTTTTTTCACTTTATGTTTCTTGCTTTTTATTGTTTTTTTCCCAACATGGCTTATATGGAAATATGTTTTGGATAGAAATAAATAAGATTACACAGCTCATGGCTTACTTACACATTACTATTTTAGATTAGATGTACAAATAAAAAAGAAGTGGAATAGTTCCCACTGGCCCCAATGTAATCATATCACACTTTCCAACTCTTGTCTATTGAATATCCATTTCAGTTTTTTATGTTATTCACCAGGATGAATGAGAAAGGTAAGTGGCAGAAAAAAAGAGGAAAGGTGAATGGGAGGAGTACTCTAGTAGTTTTTAATAGCTCAGAATTGGTGGAGCCTAATTAAAGTCATTAAAAGAATTGTTTTTGACTAGTCATGTTCAACTTTGTGTGACCTCCATGAGAGGGAGGAGTTCTTGGCAAAGATACTACAAAGTTTTGCCATCTCCTTCTCCAGCTCATTTTTCAGATGAGGAAACTGAAGCTAATAGGATTAAATGACTTATCCACAGCCATACAGATAGTAAGTGTTTGAAACTGAATTTGAACCCAGGTCCTCCTGATTCCAGGGCTGGCACTCTATCCACTCTGCCACCTAATGGCCCTACCAAAAGAAAAGGAATACAAATTCTCCTGATTTATCAGTTCTACCTAATAAAGTTGACATTTACACATTATCTTAAAGTTCCCTAACCACTTTACATTAATTATCTTATTTAAGCCTCACAACAACATTGTGTGTTAATTATTACCCTATCTTACAGATGAGGAAACCAAGTCTCAGAGAGGATAAGCTACTTGACTTCAGTCACACAGGTAGTAGGTAGCAGAGTAAGATTCAAAGTCCAGGCCTCTTCTATCTCCAAGTTTAATGTTCTATACATTATACCATACTTCCCCCTTTCTACTCCCCCTTGAAATTCCAAGCATGTTTCAGAGCTATATAAGTGTGGCACTGAATAAGGGTATGGATATGGGGGGAGAAATTGTCCTATCTTTGTTTCACTAGGGGTGCTGCATCATTGGCCATCTTTTCCAATTCTGGGTGCTCCCTTGTTCAGGACCCCTGAAGCCTTAAGAAAGATACAAGAATTAGCATAATCTTGGATTTTATAGACCATAGGAAAGTTCCTGGCCAGAATTCATTCAGTCCTTCTGGGAATCATTCAGAAAAAGTCCTTGTGCAACTCCAAAGGAATTTCACTCCTAGTGTACATCTCATGCCCTGTAATTTTAGCAAGTTGTTGGGGGAATCAATAGAAAGTATGTTAAAAATTACATGAAGTCATTCATTTCAAAAGGGAGACAATGCTAATAACTGGGGTTGTGGGACAATGAAATGCTTTGTGTAAGAGATAATATCTGAGCTGTGTTTTGAAAGAAGATATATATTCTTTATGGAAGCAGTGAGAAAGTAGTATATTTCAGACATAAGAGAGGCCTTGAACAAAGGCACAGATATGGGAGAAATAGTCAACTGGCCAGAAGAACTAGAAAAGACAGGGCATAGAGGAAAAAAATATGTAATAAAACTTTAAAGGTAGGTCACAATAATGTCCTGGAGGGCTTTAAATGCCAGACTAGGAGTCATATTTATTTTCTTAGAGGAAAAAGAGAGGAAATGGAGATTTTTGAGTTTGCGTACATGACACAATAGATCTGTATTTTAATGATATCAATTTAGCAGCCGTTTGGAAGATGGTTTGAAAGGGGAGGTTTTGGAAGCAGGAGACTACTAAGAAGGCTACTGCAACAGTCCAGTTAAAAATGTGATAAGGCCCAAAAAGGGTGAAGAAAGAGTGTATATGTATAGAGAAGAGACTAGATATTAGACATTAGTGAGGGTGAGTCAATAAGATATTACCAGTGGTTTGATCCAAGGGGTAAGGGACAGGAAAAATCATGTCGAGGTATTGAACTTGGGTGACTGGGAAGGCGCTAGTACTATTTACAGAAATAGTGAAGTTTGCAAGAAGGCTGGGTTTGGGGAGACAATATAATAACTTCTACATCAGATATACATGTGCATTTATGTTTTTATACATGCATACATGTGTTCACAAATGTGCACACATGTAAGTTAATATGTATGTACATGTGGGCACATGTATACACATATATGCATATGTTGATTTTGAGGTGACTAAATGACATTCAGATTAAAATATATATTAGGGCAGATAATAACACAGGACTTTAGAAGAGTGATAAAGGCGGGGTGTGTTAATATGAACACTGTTTGCATAGAAATTATAATTTCACTGATGAATTTACTGAGTAAGAGTAAAGAGAATAAGATTAAGGGCTCAGGACAGAGTTTTTTTTTGGCACTCACATTTAGTGGATCATTGGATTATTAATTTCTAGCAAAACAGACTGAAAAGCAGCATACACATAGGAAAGAGGAGAAACAAAAGAGAGCAGTGTCACTGAAGCTAAGGAAGGTAGTGGCTGCATGGATGAATTAATTCATTAATTAAAGTGTTATTATTGTATTCTATGTGACGAGCCCTTTGATAAATGTTGTAGATACAAGTACTAAAGCAAAGATAGCTTAAGAAACCTTGTTCTAGCCTTATTCTGCTACCACCCCAAAGACTGTGGAAGAAAAAGGGACAATTGGAGCCTCCTGTGTACTTCTCTTCTTGAGTCTTTACTAGTTTTAATTTTGTTTTATTTCTGTTTTGTTTTGCTAGACCATCATTTGTTAGTTCTCCTCCAAAGAGGAATTCTGCTTTACCCTATCACCATTAATTTCAGTTTATTAATAATCAAATATGAAAGGAATTTTGCATTATCCTATTACCAGTAATATCAATTTATGAAAGATCAAATAAGATTTTATTCATATTTTTGTTCTTCCTATTTTCCTCTTTATGCCTTTATTTACATAATGTTGAGTTAGCCAATCCTCACAAACTCTTTTGTTAAAAAAAAAAACCTCTCATCTCTAATTCATGGTCTCTTATAGCCCAAACTACATGAAAAATTTGCAATAACCTCTTTAATGCTGGCTTCTTTTAAAAGAATAACTCAAATTCTCAATTTTTCTTTCCAGAATGCCCAATTATTTTCATTGAACATTATGGTTAGATTGACACATTTGTTTTAAAGCAAACAACCTTCATTCCATTTTTTCCTTCAATCATTTGTTTAAGGAGTAATCTTGAGCCATTTTGATTGATTATGCCTGAATTTGCATTCCTCCCCCTACCCTGACACCATTTCTACCTTTCCATAACTATTTTCAAAATTCATTATTTAATTCCTTTGTTCTAGAATGTTGGTTTGGGGTGAATTAAACTTTGATTTTCCATACATTACCTTTTCGTTGATTCTACTGATCTATATTTTGCCATCTGCTTCTAATATTTCTGGACCATTCCTATATGCTGAGTTATAGCATTCAGATGTTCTTTTGTGGCAGACATAAAATATTTAAATAAGCTCTTCACATTCTATTTTCAAGTTCAATGTTGGTTGGTATTTCTCTTTTGTGTCCTTGCACTCCTGTATTTTGCATTTGTTGCATTACTTTTCCTTCTGTCTTTACAGGCTAAAAGTCAAATTCTCTCATTCTCCTTTTCAGAGAAGTTACTGTTTTGGAAAAGGATTCTTTCTTCTGTCGTAAATTCCCTAGTCTCCAATTAGCTTTGTTGATTTCTTTCCTTATTCCTTTAATAATTTCACTTTATTCTTTGATTATCCTTCTAAGTCATTTGGGAGATTCTTGGAGTTATTCATTTTAGTTTCGGGGCCTTGAAGCATATGTTTTAATATTTTCCCCTTTTTCAAAAGATTTGATTTAATTTCTTACTGCAAAATATTTTTTTCATTGGCATGGTTCTTTTTTTTTTAATATTCCTTTCATCTTATCAGACAGCTTTTATCTGCCTTCATTGGTCACTCTGGTTATTTTTACTAAGATATTATTGTTGTTTATTGTATTCTTTTGGTCACTCTTTACCTTTCTTAGGCCCTGTAACTGCTACTTCCTTCATCAAGTTCTAGCCCCTTATTCTCTTTTCTTTCAAACCATTGAGGCTGAATGCGATCTTTGGCTCTCAAGGGGTGAGATAAGTGTTCTATTGAGAAACTTATGCATGGAGACTGTGAGAGGACAGTATAGTGAATCTATCCTTCAGTCTTTTCAGTTCCTTGCCTCTGGCTTCCACCCTCTATTATAAACAGGTGTTAGAGTTTGCCAGCACTCTCTTGAGTAGAAACTCAAAGAAACCTTTGCAATTAGCTATCTTTTCTATATTTCTCACACTTTTGATTCTTTCTGACTTTTTGTTCCTGTATAGTATTAAATAGTTTTAAACCACATGGAACCTTGGGACTCTCACCCTCCAGTTTTGTCACCTTAGGTTCCATACTCCTCTATAGCTGCCCTTCAAGACTTCCTTTCAGGCTTAAGAGTTGCCTTTGGAAGAGAAGGGCCTACAACATTGACAAGCTGTTAACCCCCAAAGTAGATGCCTAAAATTTCAACTTCGACTGTGGCTTGAAGCTATATAGGTAGGCCATAAGGAGTAGGATGAGTATGTACAGTTATTTTATTTTTCCAATTAGAATTTATCTCGAGTGTGTGTGTGTGTGCGTGCGTGTGTGTGTGGTGTGTGTGTGTGTGTGTGTGTGTTTCAATTTTCTTCCTCTTGTCTTCACTATTTCTGCTACAATTTTGTTTTTGGAGGGGAACACTTTTCTTATTTATTTTATATGTGGTGGTGGGAAGCAAGGAAGGAGTTTATGTATCCTAAGTTATGTCCAATTCCATCACCTTCCCAGCATTACACTTCCACGATGTTTTGCAAAAGAGCTTGTAGTCTACATCAGTGTTGCCTTTGGCTATAATATCTCTCTGCTTGGTAAAGAGATTGAGTGTATATTGGCTGAGGAATTTTCCATGCTCCTCACTTTTGTACAGCTGCTTTCTAATATTGTCTCTTCCTTCTCTTAATGCCAATGTCAACATTTTTCTTTAGTGCTGATATTTTTATGTGTAGTTTGAATTCATATAGTAAACTGAGTTACCATTAATTTTCTGTCAATTAAGCATTTACCACTTACCCAATATTTGGTAGTGGATAAACATATACAAATACATGCACATATACACATATATACACACATGCATGTGTGTATATATGTGTATGTATATATATATATATATATATATATATGTACATATACACATACACACATACATACAGATAGGTATAATATGCATATTTTTGACTTATGACTTTGGAAAGATTGACTTAAAGGAAATTTATTTTAAAAAATCATAGTTATCTCTCATGTTCTACTTCTATGTTCTTTTATAATTTCCCCTAATATTTGGGCTTTTCACCATTTAGATAATGCTTCTTAGTTCTATGAACTGACCTCCCAGTGAATATCACCAGGGTTATGGTGAAGCAAGCCCATGCTTCAAATATAGTCTCTTGGAAACTCAAGGATCATAGATTTATCTGGAAGGGACCAATTCCTTCATTTTATAAATAAGGAAACTGAGGCCCAGATAAGTGAGTTACTTGCTTTACATCTTTTAACTTGAAGTGATCTAGCCCAGCATAGAAGGGCTTTCCCAGAGTACAATTTTTAAGCGTACAGTTGGACTCTGGTATTTTTCTATAGATATAAAGTTCTATAGCTTCTGTAGTTTCAATAGTTGCATTAACTTTTATTTTTGGAGGGGCTGGGGGTAGGAATGTGGCTCTGCATTTTAGCATTTTATATATTGAAGAAAATTAAGAGCATTGTGTTGGATTTGAGTGGAACTTTCAATATGTGCATGCATCATACTTCCACTTGTCACTGAAAGACAAAATAAGCTTATCAAATTGTCAAGACAATTATTTCATATGAAATTACAATGTTATCTATGTGGTATGTAGAAAACAATTCCATACACTCGGCTATATAGAAAAAGTCCAAAGTATTAACAAAATCCATAGAGCTGCTGTGGATAAACCCCATTTATGGATGTTTCTCACGTTCATTTTAAGAATTCTAATCACTCCACATTGATTAAAGTCAGAGAAAGCTGCCCACTTTGGGGGAAAATATTTCCTGAGTATCTTTGAATAGGTACTTGAAATAGTCACTTAAATATGAAGAAACTGTTAAGCAAAGCTAAAACAGTGTCAGGCCTGGCCAATTTTTTTTTTCTTTATGTTTTTAAGTTTATATACTCACTTTTTCAAAATAGAGCAAATCTCCACTTTTTAACTGGTGGGCTTATTAATTCTTTGGGTGAATGAAAATGTACCATCAGTGTCTGAGGCAGCAATGGAGTTCTAGCTCACTGAATTTTCCTTGTAGTCAAAAGAAGATAGAACAGGATGGTTTTGTGGTCTAAGAACAAATATAGCTTTCTTCCTATCAGCAGCTCCTGTTTAAGACATATGTCCTCCATCCACTTCAAAATCCAAACTGTTATTCATGCTTCACCTACCACCCTCCCAAATTTTTAATTCACTCACATTTGGAATACCAAGAAAGCAAAATGCAAGATGGAACAAGTAAATGTTGTCATCTGTCTATATCCCCTAACCTAAAAATACTCTAAGCAGCCCTGGCAGCTGTTTGCTAAAATAAAAGTTAAAATAGTTGGGGAAATGAGATTTCTTAACCATGTTAGATCATTCTGGGATACTTTAATAATATAAAAGCAATAAGCCTGATGAAAGATAAAATGATATGGACAATGCAATATTAAATGTCAACTGAACTATAGCATTATCTTGTGTTTAATTTTTAAAAAGGCTGAGTGGCAAGAAAATAGCCATTGCTTGAGAATATCTTTATAATTCATGACCTATCTGAACATTATTAGTGAGTATTTTAAAAAATATGTCATTAAAAGTAGTTGCAGCCTTTTTGAAAAAAGAAAAAGCACCATATAAATACAACTTGCAATTACTGCAGCTAATTATAACTAATTGTCATTATTACTATTCCTTAAAATACAGGTTTTTGAAGAGCCATTCCACTTTCTCTAACATGTCCCTAATATCTGCTGTGTTAATTATTCATATCAATTTATTTATTATTTTAAAATCCTATTTACATACCACCATTCATCCATGAAACTCCAGACATGTTACAAGCATCAAACCAATGATCATTGCAAATTTCCTTGGAGAAAATTTGGTAGTAAGCATAAATATCCACATATTTATGACCAGAGAAAACAAAAATGCAGAAAGTTAAGTGCTTTGCTCAAGTTCACTAAGATAAATAATCCAAGTGCCTCATGTTCCAGCTTGTTCTCTGCCCAAGCTGCAATTAATACTTGTAGAATAGAGCAAAAAATAAACTGGCTTCAGAGTTGGAAGTACTGGCTTCCAATTTGGCCTCCGATGCTTACTATCTAAATGACCTTGGACAAGTTACTCATCTCTTAAAACGAGAAGTGAGGACTAGATGACCTCTGTCGCCCCCCCCCCAGCTCTATAGCTATGATTCCAATGATAATTATTAACACTTATAAGCTACTTTATGCAGATTTGCCAAGTATACTTGACACTTCATTTAGTTTTATGCATTCTCTCATTTGATCCTTACATTTGCCTTGGTTGTTCAGTGTCTAGTGCTGTCCCCGGAGTCAGGAATCCCTGCATTCAGACACTTAAAGCCGTGTGAACCTCGTCAAGGCTCTGTTGTCGTGAAGTTATTTTTCAGTCATGTCCAACTCTTCATGACGCCGTTAATGGGTTTTTTTTAGCAAAGATACTGGAACTATTTCCCTCAGTTCCTCATCTGTCAAATGAGCTGGAGAAGGAAATGGCAAACCAGGTCATTTGACAGATGGGGATAGTGAGGCAGAGTTAAGTGACTCGACCAAGGTACCACGACTAGTAAGTGTCTGTTCTCTCATTTGAACTCAGGAAGATGAGTCTTCCTAACTTCAAGACCCTCACTTTATCCACTATGGACACCTAGCTGCACCCTGGACAAAACACTTAATCTCTATTTGCCTCAGTGTCTTCAATTGGGAAGAATAATAGCACCTACCCCATAAGATTGTTGTGAGGATCTAATGCGATGATATTTATACAGCATATAGTGGGCAGTAGACAAATGCTTATCCGCCACCTTAATTTAAAGACCAAAGCAAGTCTCTCTTCGAGTAAGTTATAGGGAATACGTTCTGAAGGCAGGGAAGGAAAAGGTAGTAATAATAGTGATTGAATATACAATTTTTTATCTCCTTGGGCAAGACTGTTCATTCTTTTCTTACCAGTGTGAGACTTCAAATTTTTCCTCTAAATTTGGTTCAGTGTATATCTAGTCTCAAATAGCTTAAGGCCTCTGAAAGCCTTGTGCAAGACAGGGCCTTCTACAGCCACCCATTTACCGGATGAACATCAGAACACATGTTGCTTAACACCATCTTGACAAGGAAGGCAACGATAAGATGTATTAATTCATGTGAGGTGGGCTTTACAAGCCAACTGACAAGATTACTCCATCAGCTCTGGCCTCATCAGTTATCAGCCCTTGAAAATCTTCTGCCCTATCATTTTGCTATGTCATTCTCTTGTATTCCAGGCATCTTTTACTTCCTCATTTTTAAATTTTTATTGAACAAGCCAGCTTCATTGCAGCAGGCCCTGCAGAGCCTGACTCTAACCTCTGCCCTACCCCTCACCTATAAACCGAACTGCCAGAAAAACATGATTTGGAGGCAAAATTAGGAGCTGAAATTTCCTTTTCCTGAGAAGTAAACAGTACACAGGCTGGCTATTTTTTTTGTCTCCTTCCCCTACACAGAAAAATACAGATGAAATTCAGCTGCTAGAGCTCTGCTCAATCCTCCACCATCTCAGCAAGTTCATACTGTGTAAATATTGTGATCTTAATAAATAAATACTGAAGCACAGCTGGCGTTGGCAAGATATCGCTGTTAGGCTGCTGCAGCCCTGTTATCACCAGTGGGTGTTGCTAATTATTCTCAGAACTGAGGCTCCAGCAGACGTAGGGGAAAGGAATGCAGAGGAAAGTCAACAGAGGTTGAAACCAAAATAAAACATTGTTTGTGCCAGTGGACAGCAAGGGCATTCCACCCTTGTGAAAACAGGAGATTCATACAGTGTAGGTATGAGTTGCCTTTCTCCATAAAGGAAAAAGAAGGGAGAGGGGAAAGAGGAGGAAGGGAGTGAGGGAGGAAGGGAAAGAGGGAATGGAGAGAGGGAGAGAGACAAATGATTTATCAGCCATACTTATTTCAGGCCTTGATTACATTAGAGCTGATTAAAATTCACACCACTTGTTTGGAAGGGCAAGCGGAGGTAATTGGGGTGTTCAAAGGACAGTGCTGGGAGCCTGAATGCCTCAAATGAATGAGTTAACCAAGAGGAATGATTTTTTTTTCTTCTTCCCCTCCCTGCCTTGCTGGCAGGTGTGTTAATGACCTAGCTTTGCACACAGCACACAAAAGAAGTTCATTTTCTGTAATCACGATGACTTGAGTAAGCAGATGCTCTTTAGACACATTGTCAAGCCAAAGAGAAGCCCTGCATGTGAGCTGAGGCATTCTTTGCTGAAAAGCCTGTGGTTAATTTTTAATTGCTGGCAGCAGGGTGGATGTGATGACCACAGCACTCCATGGAGGTAGGGCTTATGCTTGATCATGAAATCACTGCTGCCTCTCTAGTAATGCTGCTTGACTTTGAGCCCATTTGTTAAGTGTACATTGGGCTATTAAAGGGAATTCTGGCATAGAACTGTGCTGTTATGTCACAGAAACTGCTCTCATTTACTTCTATCAGCAATTCATTACACAACAGGGAAGGGTAGGATGAGAAAGTGCAATCTACCATTAGGAATAGGTAATCTATCCCTCACTCCTCTATACTCTCCCTCACTCTCTGCATTCTTCCTTTCCTTCCACCCCCCAGGAGGATATGCTATATGGGGCAAAATCACAGTGAGACAGCCAGGCCTTGGTCCAGATGCCTCTCAATTGGGATTCTCAGTCTCCTAATATTTGTTGTTATCCCCATGGATTTTAGGCAATTTCCTTTGGCTGTCTTTAGACTGTTGATTCACAGATTGATAACTTCATTCATGGATTCTGGGATAATTAATACCAAGCAAGTCATAAATCAGGAAGCAATGTTTTCACCAAAAGTGTTCACCATTGCCAGGAAGTATTTCTAGTTCAGGGGCAAAATAGAAAAAGGATTCCCTTTGGTGGCCTCTCTGTATTTGAGTCCTTTATATTTATTTTGTATTTGTTATATATATATATATATTGTGTGTGTGTGTGTGTGTATGTGTGTGTGTGTGTGTAACTATATGTTGTCTAATAGAGTATAAGTTTCTTGAGAGCAGGTATTATTTCTTTTTTATTTTTCTTCATTGTATGCCCAGCACTAAGCACAATGCCTATCACATAGAAGACACTTCACAAATATTTGTTCATTAATTGATTGTTATAAACTTTGCATCTTTCCAAGGGGCTTGTACAGTAGATAATTCTTAAATGTTCCTGGAATTGAATTGTTGTCAATCACATTCAAGGATAGTCTCCATGACAGTAATTACATGCTTTATAGCGTACAATATTATATATGTGTGTGTGTGTGCATATATATATATATATATATATATATATATATATAAATTTTGAAATTAAAGCACATTGTATATCTTTTTCTTTTTAATTTATCAAAATGTAATAAATTAAAAACTTTGATAAAAATGAATGCCACAAATTGAGGATTGTACATTAAGCCTCAAAGCCGTGTCTTACAACTTTTAATATGTGTTAAATTTAATATAATAAAGCCAACTTCATTTTGCTTGTTTGTATCTACCTCTGAAGTCAATTCTATACTCCTCTGTGTTTATTGTTTTACTGAACACTTTCTCTGTAAGATTTTTTAACTTTTTTCCATCATTATCACTTCCTGTCTATTCTCCCTACTCAAAAAGAAAAAAAAAATAAAGTCCTCCTTCATAAAAAAAGTATAGTCAAGTAAAAACAATCTGTCTTATAAAGGTAATGTCTGGAAATATGTGTCTTCTTTTTCTGCAACTATGATCCATCACTTTTCCTCCAAGATTTGAGAGGTATGCTTCATCTTCAGTTACTGTATATTTCTCAATGAATGACAAATTAGTGAATTAGACTTTTATTTAGTGGTATAAAAGGAAATGTGTCAACACACAACTTAATGATCAGATTGACTGCCCTTATCAAGAGCTGTTAGTATACAAAAAATATGCTTTAAAATTAGCCTCATGGACTAAAACAAAACAAACAAACCAAAAAGCACGTTTTTCAAACTTTCCTCAGGCTAAATAAACTTAGGTCAGGTGTTGATTCGTTCCTTAAACAACTATCAACCAAAGGGGACTGCTAATTCCTCACAGAATTGTTTTAGCTTTTAACATAATGTCACAGAATGGCAAGAGTTAGAAGAGGTCATCTAGTGGCCATTGCATACCTGAATAAGAATCTCCCCTCTACAAGATACTCCAAAACATGATGATGAAATTTTCCATGAAGACCTATACTAAAAGGTCTTTATATACAAAGGCTGCTCACTCTTCTTTTGGAGAACTCTAATTCTTAAGGAGTTTCCCCCTAACATTAAGCCCAAATTTGCCTACTTTAAACTTCTACCCTTTGCTCCTAATTTTGCCTCTGAGGCCCAAGCAAAATAAGACTAATCCTGTTTCATAAACATAATTATAGCATTTATATAGTAATTTAAGGTTTATAAAGCATTATATAAATGTTACTTCATTTTATCCTCATAACAACCCTGGGAGTTAGGTGCTATGATTATCCCCATTTTACAGAGAGGAAACCAAGGCAGACATTGGTTAAGCAACTTGCCTACGGTCACACAGCTAGTAAGTTATCCAAGGTGGATTTGAATTGAGGTCTTCCTGACTCTAGGTCGAATAGTCTATTCATTTTACCACCTAGCTATGACAATATTTCAAATACTTTTTAACAGTGATTAGGCAAACCGAGGGGATTGTAATATAATTGTGGAAGACTTCCTAGAGAGAGAAAATCTCATTATATTTAAGTAGGGGTTCAAATGATAGGTCAGAATTCAGCAGCCACATGTAGCATATTACAGTAAAAGGAAATATTTGAATAAAGACATGGAGATGTAAAAAAAATGAAAGATATTTATAGTGGATAGCAAGTATTCCTATTGATCCGATCCACCAAATAGAGAGAAATTCTGAAATATGACCAACAATATGATAGTGTAAGTTTGTGGAAAATCTTGAATGTCAGAGGTCTAATTTTATTAAGTAGGCAACATGAAGCCACTAGTGGGTAATATGACTAAATCTCTACATAAGAAAAGTAACTGTCTTCTCTCCATGCTCTTCTCTTCTCAAAGCCAATAGCTCCAGTTCCTTCAGCTGATCCATATAAGCACTTCATTATTGTAATTACCCTCATTTGGATACTCCCCCCCCCAAAATAGTTTATTTATTCAAGGAACAATTAACAAGAATCTGTGATGTGGAAAACCTTTTCCTAAGTGCCAAAGGTAGAAAAACAAACAAACAAAAGAACTTATTCCTGCCTTCAAGGGGCCTATACTGGTGAGGGCAGGGGAGGAAGATGGTGAGTGGGGACAGATACACAGAAACACATCTATGAACAAGAAAAAAAATGTAAATTGGAGAGGAGGACACTGGCAACTGGAGGTAAACAGGAGAAGACTTATGTAAGAAATGGTGTTTGAGCTGAGCCATAAAAGAAGGCTTTAAGGTGAAGAACTATGTTTCAGGCTTGACTTAGCAGCCTGTGAAATGACACAAAGTAAGTCAATGGGAAGAAAAGTTTGGAGAATAGTTAAGAATGCCAATTTGTCTGGCAGAGATTGGAGAGGAGGAATACCAAATGTGGTTAAAAAATTAACTAGAGGCATCTTGTGAAAGGCTTTAAATGCTATTAGAGATTTTTCATTTTGTCCCTGAGGCAATGGGGAGCCATTAGAACTTCTTGAGAAGGAGAATAACATAACCATCTCTCCAATTTCAAAGCATCATCTTGACAGCTGGATATAGAGTGTTTAGGAGAGGGGGGAGACTTGTAGCAGCATGTAAAGTACTTCATAAGTCATGAGACACTATGTTAATCTTAGCCATTATTTTTGTTATTGTCAACATGTGTAAAAATGTGCAGTTAGTATCTATTATGTGCTAAGGAATGTCACATAGCAAACATAAAAAGGTTATTCTCTCAAGGAGCTAACACATTTATAAATATACAGGTATATTTGCATAACAGTCTTATGCAAAGAAAGACCTATAGTTTACTATAACCATTCTTTTCAGATACTTCAAACTGCTAGATATACACAACTGAAATTTCCAAACCATAAATTATAATGGCATTTCTGACTTTTATGTGAAAACTGTTGATGAAAACTTTAAGTAAAATAAATAAATCCTGAAGTTGTGAACAAAAAACATAAACAACATGTAGAAACTGATAATCACTGGTAGATAATAACCAGCCAAAGGACTCTAGACACAACATGAAGGCACTATTCTTGTATTTATTTTTATGTAAATCTTGTAGCTCTCTGAGCAGTGTTCCCTGTTACTATCTAAAATAAAGATGATGTGAAGTTCCCCATCAATATGAAGGCTGACACAATATTCTCTAAACTCATTTTAAAGAATCAATATTTCACAAGTTATTGTGGCTCCATTTCAATCGTCTTGACTTCTCTGAAATTAGAAGCCGTTATACAAGACTGTTTCTCCTGGGGTTTTCTGGTACCCTTGTTAGGAAACACAACTGTGAGATGGAATCTTCTTGCACTTCTCACCAGTGAATTGTATAAGCTAACAGACAAAATACAGCTGAGAGATGGAGAAAGACCCCTTGGGTTATTATTGTATTTAGAATAGTTCATTAGCACACTTCATAAGTCGATTTCAAGTTAAACTTTTTTTTTTTTAACTCCTTCCCTTCTCCCTATGGACTCAGTTCTGGTGAAAGTCTGATTGGATCTTATGCCGGAAGTTTTACCTATTTACCTATTCTTTTACATTTACCTGTTTAACTATTTACTCATTGCCTCCTTTGACAAAGTCACAAACTAAGTGGAAAGCTGGATTCCTAAAGAAACAGAACATTTACTTCTGCTTCTGGGACCCAAGATGGTAGAGTAAGAAGTAAGTTGTTCTTACCCTCCCTTATCGACCTCTGAAAGACCATAAAATATCACCCCAGGAAAAACCCTATAACAGCTGAGCCAGCAGAAAGACAGGGTGCAGCAGTTTTGTAGCCCAGGAAGCTTAAGGGATTAACAGGAAAGGTCCCTCTTACTCTGGGGGAGGAGGAGCAGCACAGGATGGGAAGTGTTTCAGCAAGCCAGTGGCAAGCCACACGTCAGTATAGCAGCGGAAGATCCTGAGCCTCAGGGTGGTAGACCAGGCAAGCACCAACACCAGGACCCCCTAACCCCCAAGTACCTCAGTACAGGCAGGGGAAACCAGTAAACACCAGTTCAGAAAACAACCACATGCAATAACGTTCTACAACAGCCAAATCTCCCAGTGGCTCAGCACAATTCCAGGAAGCAGAACTCCAGGAAGCAAAGCACCAGGCTGATAGATATCCACCAGCAGCCAAACATTCGAATGCAAGACCCAGGTGAGCAGGAGTCAAACATATGAGTGCAAGGCCTGGGTGAGCACGAGTCAAAGAAAGTAGTGCAAGGCCTGAGTGAGAAGGTGTGCCCCAGGGGCCAGACTTCCCATCCCCACTCCAAGAGTTCCAGTGTCACTGACCCCAGCTGAGCAATAGGTAAGCAGCCAGAACCCTACAGCTTCCAACTGCCAGCACCTGAGGCCCCATCAAGCAAAGCCAGTGACCAGGTCCAGGGCTCCCAGCACAAGAAGCTTGGATCAGTGCTCTCTGTGCTCCAGCAGGAGAATTCAACTTTTTCTAAAAGTCAAGAAATAGGCAAACACCATGAGCAAAAAGCAGAAACAGACCATGACTATCGATTCTTATTATGCAGACAGGGAAGGTCAAGGCACAAATTCAGAAGAGGACAACATTGTCAATATGCCCACATCTGAAACCTCAGAGGGGAATATGAGTTAATCCAGCCCAAAAAGCCTTCTTGGAAGAGCTCAAGAAGGATTTTAAAAGTGAAGTAAGAGAGGTAGAAGAAAAATTGGGAAAAGAAATGAGAGGTATGTAAGAGAGAGTCAATAGCTTGGAAAAGGAAGGACAAAAATTAACTGTAGAAAACAAATACTTAAAAATACAATTGGCCAAATGGGGAAAAAAGTACACTGAAGAAAACAAGTCCCTAACTATGCCCAAAGGGCTACAAAAATGTGCATACCCTTTGATCCAGCAATAGCACTTCTAGGGCTATATCCCAAAGAGATCAAACAAATGGGAAAAGGACCCACATGTACAAAAATATTCATAGCAGCTCTTTTTGTGGTGGCAAAGAATTGGAAATTGAGAGGATGTCCATCAATTGGGGAATGGCTGAGCAAGTTGTGGTATAGGAATGTAATGGAATACTATTGTGCTATAAGAAATGATGAACAGGCTGACTTCAGAAAAACCTGGGAAGACTTATATAGTCTGATGCTGAGTGAAGTGAGCAGAACCAAGAGGACTTTGTACACAATAGCAGCCATGTTATGCAATGACTAAGAATGTTAAACTGAACCCTTCTCAGCATTAAGAGGATCTAAGACATCTCCAGAGGCCTCGGGATGGAAAATGCTGTCCACATCCAAAGAAAGAACTATGGAAGTCGAATCGCTCTCACTTATTTTTACCTTCTGTTGAGTTTTGTTTCATCTTTCTGATGGTTCCTCCTATTGGTTTTAATTTTTACTTACAACTTCACTAATGTGAAAATATGTTTCATGGGCATGTAAATGTAAAGCCTATGTCAGATTGTGTGCCATCTTGGGGAGGGGGGCGGAGAAAAAGGGAGAAAAATTTTCAACTCAAAAGCATGTGGAAAAAAAAATTTAAAAAATAAAAACTAAAAAAAAAAAAAGAAAACAAGTCCCTAAAAACACAATTGGCCAAATGGGAAAAAAAAAGTATACTAAAGAAAACAACTCCTTAGAAAGCAGAATTGACCAAATGGAAAAGGAGGCACAGAAACTCACTGAAGAGAAGAATTCCTTAAAAAGTAAAATGGGCCAAATGGAAAAGGAGGTACAAAATCTAAATGCTTACATGAGTAAAATAGAGAAAGAGGAGATCAATGAATTGGTCATGTAACCAAAAAACAAAAGCTAGAAAAAAAGAACAAACTAAATATCCCCAATTAAATACTCAATTAGAAATTCTGAAAACAAAAAGAGAGATTAATAACATTGAAATTAAGAAAACTATTGAACTAATAAGTAAAACAAAGTGCTGGCTTTATGAAAAAAACAGTAAAATAGACAAACCTTTGGTTAATTTGATTTAAAAAAAAAGAAGAAAACCAAATTACTAGTATCCAAAATGAAAAGGGGCGGTAGCTAGGTGGCACAGTGGATAAAGCTCCAGACTTGGAGTCAGGAGGACCTGAGTTCAAATCCGACCTCAGATGCATAACACTCACTTGCTGTGTGACCCTGGGCAAGTCACTTAACCCCATTGCCCCATTAAAAAACTAAACTAAACTAAACTAAACAAAAATGAAAATGGTGAATCCACCAAAAAGGAAGAGGAAATTAAAACAATAATTAGGAACTACTTAGCACAATTGTATGTCAATAATTTGACAATCTTAGTGAAATGGATGAATATTTACAAAAATATAAATTGCCCAGATTAACAGAAGAGGAAGTAGATACTTAAATAACCCCACCTTGGAAAAATAAATTGAACAAGTCATCAATGAACTCCCTAGGGAAAAAAATATCCAGCTCCAGATGGATTTACAAGCGAATTCTATCAAACATTTAAAGAACAATTAATTCAAATACTATATAAACTATTTGGGAAAATAGGTGAAGAAGGAGTTCTACCAAATTCTTATGATACAAATATGGTGCTGATACCTAAGCCAGCAAGAGCCAAAACATAGAAAGAAGTCAAAAAACTAAGTCAAAATTGTAAGAATGCAAGCTATTACCAATTGATATATGAAGAGGCATTTTTCATATGAATAAATCAGATATCTATAGGCAAATGAAGAAGTTCTCTAAATGACTTCTGATTAAAAAAATGCAAATTAGAATAAATATGAGGTACCAAGTCAGACCTATCAGATTGGCTAATATGACAGAAAAGCAAAATGATAAATGTCGGAGAAGATGTAAGAAAATTTAGACACTAATGCAGTGTTGGTGGAGTTGTGAAGTTATCCAACCATTCTGTAGAGCAATTTGCTACTATGCCCAAAGGACAAACAAACTGTGCATACCCTTTAATCCAGAAATACCACTGCTAGGTCTATGTCCCAAAGAGAGTATAAAAAAGGAAAAAAAGATCTACACGTGCAAAAATACTTATAGCAACCTTTTTGGTGGTAGCAAAACATTGATAGCACATGTAAAACCTATATTAAATTGCCTACCAAGTTAAGAAGAGGGGGAGAGGGAGGGAGAAAATATTGGAACTCAAAATCTTGTCAAAATAATGCTAAAAATTGTCTTGACATGAAATTGGGGGAAAATAAAATAATATTTTCAAAAATCACCAAAACCTTGTAGTTGTTGATTAAAAGAGTCAACTTTTTTTTAAATTAAGTTTTCCTCATTTTGATAGTGAGCTAGTGATACTGCTCATCTCTCAATTTTTTGAATTGCTCATTTCTGTAATAAAATATCAAAATGATAAGAACAGCCTGACTAAAATCAGTTACAACCTTACAGAAAGGTATTCCTTTTAACTTGTAAATCTAATCTTTTGTGTTTAAATTAATGCTCAGAAAAATCGGAATCTTTTTTCCCCCCACTGTCTGGGCATATCATTTATCTACATAATTCTTTATAGTCACAAATATGTATGGACTATGATAAGAACTAAAGAATTTTTCAGATCTCAAAATGTTCCCTTAATATAATGCAAGGTACTATGTGATAAACACCACAGAAGCGGAACAGCCAAAATGCTCTAATTGTTCAGAGGAGGAATTACTTCTGGCTGTGAGAGGAGGATAACGGCATTTGAGCTGGTTCTTTAAAATTTGAGGTTATAAGGGAGCAAGGATAGTGGTGAAAAGTGAGAGGTCGCAGCATTCTCCCCAGTCAGAGGGACAATTTGTACATACATATAGTAGAATAGCAACTTGTCCAGGCCTTTTTCTATTTGAACTAAAAAAAAATATAATATTTATATAGTACTTTATGGTTGCCAACATGCTTTTCATACAATAATTTTATGAAGAAAATAAGAATCAGTTTAGGAATACTATCACAAAGATCTAGGTTCTCCCTGATCTTACATTTTATCTACAGGTAGCCTAAGAATTGGTGAGAGGCTGATGTCCTCATTAAAGCAATAAATAAAAGCTATTGCCTTTCTGGTCCCACAATTCAGGTGTCCTGTTTTCCATATTGTAGTCATTCACAGTATTCTCTGTTTTTAATTTCCAATATCACCACCCTAATTCAGAGCCTTATTGAACCTGGCTAACTGAAAAAGCTGTCTTAGTGTCCCACATCAGTCATATATCCTATGCACTACCATTAGAATTATCTTTAGAGACTGCAAGTTTTAGTATGCCATTAAACTAAGCAAAAATCTTCCATAATTCCTCTTTGTCAGACATTTAAGACGTCCCTCAATCTGGTCCCCAAATGCATTTCCTGCTTACTCCCTTATATGTATGTGATTGTTTTAGCCAAGTGGATGGCTTGCTATTGAATCAAGTCAATTTATACATTGTACAAATTGTGGGGGGAAAAAAGATTTAGTTAACTTCTAGAATATCAAGGCAGTGTTTCTTGACAATTTCTTGAAATATGATGTTTAGACTCTTTTTTTGATCATGGCTTTCAAGTAGTCAAATATTTAAATTATTTCTCTTCAGTCTGTTTTCCAAATCAGCTCTTTTTCTGATAAGATATTTTACATTTTCTTCTATTTTTTCATTCTTTTGGCCTTATTTTTTTTTTTATTTATGTCTCATGGAATTGTTAGCTTCCACTTCCCCAATTTTAATTTTTAAGGAATCATTTTCCTCAGTGAGCTTTTGTACCTCTTTTCTTATTTGGTCAATTCTACTTTTTAATAAGATATTTTCTGTTGTGAATGTTTGTGCCTCTTTTACTGTTATGCCAATTCTGTTTTTTGAGGTGCTATTTTCTTCTGGTTCTGGTCTTTACCCAGGAAAAGCACCTGCTCTCATGTAGTTGCAAGTGCTAATGCTCCACTCAGGCCCTGGAACTGTGACCAAGTCTTTTCTTCCCAGCCAGATGTACCAGTTCTTCTGTATGCTTTAGAACTGAGACCAGGGACCCTGCTCACTTGTAACTAACCATAGCAATTCCTCTCTGCCCTGAAATTCCAACCTAGTAGTGTGTATGGGCAATATACTTGTCATTCAGCACAAGCTGCGCTTATTGCCATCAAAGGTTCCCTTGTAATCACTTTATGACCAATTGTCTGACTCCCTTACCATCTCTCAGCTGAGAGCTTTCAAAGCTGTTACTGCTGGGGCAGCCTCCACTGTCCACAGCTGGTGCTATTGCCACATGCTTTCTGGGCTATCCCACACCCCAGTGTCACTGTTCTCTCCTACCCACCTCCTAAGTTGTATTAAGGTGGAAAAATTCTTACATCAGCCTTTTGTTGGCTCTGCTATTCCAAAATTTGATTTGAGGCATTATTTTAAAGTTGTTGGAATGAAATGTTGAAAGAGTTCAGCTGGATTTCTTCCTCTCCTCCTCCATTTTGCCTCTGCCTCAGAAGCGATCTTTCCCTGTTACTAATATCTCTCCTATCAATTTATCTACTTGTGTTCTTCCTCCTCACTTTGGTCATTTTGGTCTAGATATCTGGTGTTACATTTTGCTGTTTGTCATTTTCTCAATCCTTCTCCTTCAGTATCAAATTCCTAGAGGTCTGGGTCTGAAAGTTATTTCAGGCTCCTCCTTTCCTGGGGATTTCACTTTTCACTGGCCTCAATCTTTGCCCCAAGTGACCATTGAAGAAACAGAACTGGTCCTAGCTGGATGTCAGTCCATTTTCCTTCACACGTGGTGAAGCCCTGCACATGCCAGTGCCCTATTCCAACTTCCTCTATTCCTTAGTTCTCTGCTTCCAAAAGTAAAATGAACTTCTTGCTTCTTTGTACTTCTACTTCCGTCTGAACAAAGGGCAAATGGCATGGGAGGGGAGAGGGAGAAATAGATCCAAGTTATATTGCTTCTATTGTTTATTACCACAGAATGGTAGGTTGAGAGCAGTGTGGTGTGTTTGCAAATACTACAGGAATCTCAAAGGATTTGATCAGTGGATTCTAGAGCATAAACCTGCCATATCACTTGGGATTGTTTAGGAAATAACATTTGCTGTTAATTTATTAAATTATCTCCTTATGGTTCTTGATATCTGCTTGTCAAGACATCTATAATTAGTTTGCCTCTTGCACAGAATTCTTACTTTGGAGAGAGATTTTCGGGGGTCAGGTATACCAGAGACCAAGTCTGTTCCTCTATCAGGAATCTTTCTTTCTTTCCTTTGAAACTCCTCCTCAAATCCTTAGGCGGGTCAGTCTTATGTTTTGTACTGCTTATGACTAATCTCTCCCTGAATCTGTTTTCATTTTTATTACTCATGTTTCCTTCTTCCTGGCCCTTCTATTTTCTTGTTGTGTATAATATATCAACTCCCTCCAATCTGCGTATATGTGGCTATGTATGTATGTATGTATGTATGTATGTGTTCAACTATCCTAAGTTCAAGTGAAATTGAGATTCAATTGATTCCTACTTCCCATCTCTTTTTTCATTAGTAACGTATAGATTTCTACTTGAATACACCAATAATAAGAGATAAATTTTTCCATCCTTCTTCATTTTTTCTTTCTTAGCTTAAACATTTTCCTCCTTTCTTTCCTTTCTTATTTCAAGATCAACAAGACATAATAAAGCCATTTTCAGTCCCTCTATCTTATTTAATTCTCTCTAGGACCTCTGATGAGACTGAAGTTCTGAGGAGAAAACTGTATCATAAAGTTACTTCTTATTGCTCATTTGGAACTATTTTTTTTATGCTTCTCTTAACTCCCATGTTATTCAGTTTCTGCTAAGCTCTGGTCTTCTAATCAGGAATACTTAGACTTTTTGGTTTGTTTGTGTTGCTTCATTAAAGGGCTCCTTTTCCTTATTATATCAGATTTGCTAAGTAAGTAGTCTTAGTTGTTAACCAATATCTTTTGCCTTTTAAAATGTCATGTTCTGTTTTCAACCATTCCATTTTGGTACTTTTTTAAAAAATCTTGTGTGATGCTCATTATGACTTCCCAGCAGTTTAAATTTTTTATTTCTGGTTGCTTGAAGTATTTTTATTTCCCTGGAAGCTTTAGATTTTGGCTATGATGTTCTTGGGAGTTTTCATCTTAGGATTATTTTAGAAGGTGATTAGCAATTTTTTTTTCACTTTCCTCTCTTGTTCTAATATTTCAGGGTAGTTTTCTTTTAATCTTTTTTGAAATATGATACCCCCATCTTTTCTTTCTGGGGTGAGGGGAGAGAGGATACCTTGGCTTTCCAATTGTAACCTTTTTTTTAAATTGTCTTTCCTTGATCTTTTTTTTTTCAGCTCAGTTGCTTTTGTTAGGAGATGCCTTTTGTTCTATTCCAGCATTTGAAACTTTTCATTTTGTTTTAATATTTCGTGATTATATCATAGAGTCATTAACTTCTGTCACGTCCATTTTAATTCTGAAGAATTCTTTTGCCAGGGCTGTTTTATGCCATTTGTGTTAATATCTTATTTCTCTTTTCAAGTAGTTCTTTCATAGCTCTCATTTCTTTTCCATTTGTTTTCTTATTCTTTCATTTAATTTATAAAATTATTTTTAATTCTTGCATCTTTTTAGGCATTCTTATTAATCTTATGGACAGTATGTGCTTTTCTTTGAGGCTTTGTTTTTATGTATTTTAGAATCATTCTCCTTTTTGCATTAGCATTTTGGGCATCTTTCCAAGACAGCAACACTTTATTTTTTTTTGTTTACTTATTTCACCATCTGCAAAATAAGCTAAGTAAAATTTATTCTCTTCCACAGAAGGACGTTGTGAAACTTAATAAGTTCAGGTTTTAAAAATTCTTTGAGAATTGTGGAAATAGAAGTCATTGAAAATAATGTTCTCTCTCTTCTACTATCTGTGTGGGCATATTACTTGACCTTCTTCGTCTATAAATATGACTACATAATGACCAAAGGTCTAGCATGAGGTTGGGATGACTTCAAAGGATGTGTGAATATACAATACAATAAGCATATTCCGCAATGAATACGTCTCAATCAAATTCTTGGACACATTTCCCAATTATCAGCATTTTCAACTTGTGCTTACTCTCCCTACCCCTGTGATATAGAATACCCAACACTATGATCCATGATCTGAACAGAGTTGTTGGTCCTAGGGATGCCCTTACAATTCAATAAATTGACAGTGTTATTTGTGGAATTCTAGGATGAGGCATATGCTCAAAATCATCTTCTAAAACTCAGGCCTGTTATGTACCCACATTTTGTCATTATTTTTAAATTCTGTTTCTTTAATTGTATTATTTTTCCAAAATTTAACTGAAATGGGATCATTCATTTTTATTATATCGAAAATACCTGTTGTACTGATGAAAATGTACTCATTGCTTCTTTAGAAATAATTTCAAGTAAATGTAATTAAATTTGAGAAATATATAGTTTAGAGTACACAAATCAAATCATCACAATCTTTGAAAGTCTGACTTCCTTTATTTTTTTCACTGAACCTTTGGAAAGACTGGAGATGAGTTGGAAACACAGTCCAAGGAGCTATGATTATGGTTGGCAGACTAGAGGCTCTCAAAGTCAATATGAACAACCACACCAGAGATCAGACACTAACAGTGTGTATGTCAATGGTACCTGCAAAAATGATGGAAGAGAAGGAGAGCAAGGAGGTATCAGTGTCTACTGGGGACCTAACTATGATCTAAACATAAGTGGTACACATTCTGGTTGACAGACAAACCAAAGACTATCATTAGAAGCAGCTACCAAAGGGGTTGAGCAAGCCAAGGCCCAAAATAAGGACAGACTTACTGTGTGCACAGACAACCAACTTATCACCAAAGGTATGAATGAATGGATTGGCAACTGGAAAGAAATTGTCTGGAAAACAAGTAAAAATAAAGATGTTGTCCACAGGGACCAGTTCACTAAGCTGAATAATATGACTCGGCATATGGACGTTGAGTGGAAGTATGAACCTGCTCGTTCAAAAGTTGAAGGCAGTGGTGAATCTCAAAGATTAGCCAGAGAAGCAACTAGGAAGAAGTGAGAAGACTCAACTCAATAATTGGAGATAGCGTTAAAGTATCATTCTCTTTAACCCTGCAATATAATCTCAAAATTATTTTTTTCTTTACCTTCTCCCCCTCACCCTTGTGTTGGAGCTATCTTCCATGACTATCTTTGGTATTTTTTTCTTCATCTCCTTTCTCAATTTTTCTATGTGCTATTTCCTCAATACTATAAACAAAAATACTATATACTATACTATAAACATACTATAAACAACTATAGAAATTGTTCACATATACTAACAATAAGAGAGAGGCAGATATCCTCATTTCTGTCATATCCAACTGAACTCTGACTTGCTCAACTGTTGCTCCAGATCACCTAGAAACCAATCCAGACTGCTTGACTACTCACATGACTTGGAGTAATGAGAGTCACCAACTTTTCCTTCAGGTAGAACGGACTGGGAAACAAACCTTGCTGTCTGTGCTTTCAAAGGACTTACTGGCTTTACCATTTGCCCTGCTTGTATGCCCTACAGTATCCCAATATCATCTACCTTCTGACAATCTAAAGACGCCTGTCTGGGTCATGCAATCTGCTTCTCTGGTGCATCCTTACAACTTTTAGGACTTAGAACTTTTAAAAGTCTTTTCATTTACCCAACAACTGAGCTCTCTAATATGTTGTATTCCCCTTCCCACACACCCAAGTGTCTTTCTGTAGTTGTCATCCATCCCTAGTATTGAGCATAGCACTTGAAAGAAAATAAAAAAGAATAAGAAAAAAAAATAAGAAAATAAAATCTTCTTTAAATGGAACACATAGGCCCGGGCACATAAATGGCTACGGTGACTAGAACTTTATCCAAAATCATAACATAGTAGAACAAATAAGAGTGGATTTCCTTCCTGAGCTGTTTATGCAGAGTCTTTTAAATTTCAGAGGTAGTGCTCCTTCTTCCTACCAACTTATGCTCTTAAGTATTTTAGAAACTATCAGTATTCCACCAATAAAAAGAAAGGACATTTTTTTTTTATCATTTCCCCATTATATAAACACGGTATCACAATGGCTTGTTGGGCCCAATTCTGGGTTTCTAGGATCTGAGGGGCATGATTCTCATCTCACACACATATATAGATAGAATAGATATAGAGATATATGTGTGCATGCACATGTGTATATGTATATATGTCTCTATGCACGTACACACATATACACACATGTAGTCACACACATGTACATACACGTACATACATCCTATGTATATATGACCTATATACATATGTTTCTATATCTGCATATATGTCTGGGCATGTCTATATACACACACACACATATACATATACTTATACATATACATATACATATACATATACATATACATACACATACACATACACATACACATACACATACACATACACATATACATATACATATACATATACATATACATATACATATACATATACATATACATATACATATACATATACATATACATATACATATACATATACATATACATACACATATGCATTTTGTTGTCATTACTCTTTCATCATTTCATTTGTGTCTGACTCTTTATGATTTCACTTGGGGTTTTCTTGGCAAAGATACCAGAGTAGTTTGCCATTTCCTTCTCCAGGTCATTTTACAGATGAGGAACTGAGGCAAATAGGGTTAAGTGATTTGACCAGAATCATACATATAGTGAGTGTCTTGAACTCATGAACATATTTGAACTCATGAAAATGACTCTTCCTGACTCCAGACACAGGACTTTATCCACTGAGCCTCCAGCTGCCTATACATATATGCATGTATATAGAGATATGTGTATGTATACATATATATGTATGTAATACACAATGAAAATACATGCATACATACATATTTCAGGCATTGATACTGGCTTTATAGATGCCTCCCAGATAGCTATCATTTGTTTTTCAAACTAATTATTTGATTTAATTATCTGGAAATTCTGGTGAGGAAGTTGTTTCTACCAAAGTAGAAAGACAACTGCTCTGTAACTTACAGTCTTAGAAATTTGCTGGAGACACTTAAACATTAAATGACTTACCAGTTAATAAGTACTGAGGCAGCATTTGAACCCAAGTCTTTCTGACCCTCAAGGACACCTTTCAGCGGTTGCCATATCTAAACAAACGGGTACCTAAGTGGTGCTTTATCAATACAAAGTATAGTGTATTAACAAAACCTCATTAGATACCATCTCTATTATTGACCCCATTTTGCAAGGGTTAGATATGAAGTGACTGAAGTTTTCAATTTGTTTAGAACTACAATAAGTTAGTCAAAGAACAGGAATTAAAAATGAGAATCCCTGACTCCCTATTAACTACTAAAGCAATTGTACCTCTCCTTGACACACTGATCAAGACTAAAAATGTAATTTTTATGAATAAAGAGAATCAATTAAAGTTGGATACGTTCATGAAGCTCCACAAAACACTTTTTCCAATGATATTTCAGGAGTAATGGAGGAAGCATAAACAGGTTTAACATAGTCTGATGTCATTGTGTTAGAAGCAAATACATTTAGGATTAACTGAAATAATATAAGAACATCATCGTTCTATCATCATTCTTTGGAGTTTTACAGTAATTTAATTCATTCGGAATTAGATGTGTAACTGAGTGGGTGGCCCAGTGTTTTAAATAGAGATGCACTCTGTGCAGTATAACTCTGAGTGATGAAAGGGTAAGCCTGGCTAATGTCTATGAAGAACAGATTCATTCAGTTCCTGATAGAAGTGGCAAATGTGACAGAGCTTTGGTTTTCTTTGTAAATGACAACAGGCAGCAAAGAAAGGGGGTGAAATAATGAATGAATGGAAATACTAATAGAGGTTGACAGTTTGGGAGAAAGATCTGAAAGGTGGCAATATATGGTAACTACACTATAGTGGCGTGCTCTGGACCAGGTCACCAGTATCTTTACTAAACTTAGTTATATGATGGAAAGCCATGGGATGTTCATTTATATTTATTTTCCAGTCAACAAACTTTCACTACCATTCAAAAATGATTGATTACTCTCTTCTTCCTTTATTTCCTCCCCTTTGAGCATGAGATATCACCCCTCTTATCTGTGCTTAATTTATAGTGCAGTTATTTGTGGACCTGTCTTATCCTTCCTACAAGACAACAAGATTCTGGGTTCTTTTTATCCTTTTTAACCTTCTTAATGGTGAATGTGATATGCATTGCACTTAGTGTGCTGTAGTTCAGTATCATCGATGGGCCGTGAACTATTCATATGGTACTTTTGTTGAGCATATGTTCTCTCCCCCAGGTAGGCTTGTATCTGATTGGCAAAAAGAATATCCTGATAGCGACAGAAGGATAGGTAAGATTTTATAATCTTATAAAATGTATGAGCCATCATTGTATTACATGGTTTTGAATCTTCTCACCCCCTTGATCTCCCTCCTCTAAATACATCTCAGCTTGTTAATGTCCTCAAAATATCATACTCAGAAATGAATATAATACTCCAGATCAGAGCAGTAACTAGAGATTGTGAAACTCTGGCAAATTTAGATGAGTGGAAGATGAGTGAGGAAATTAATGAGGATTTGAATTTTGACAACTCTGATTCCTGTATATGACTAAGACAGATACCCTAGAGACAGAGGTCATAGAAGTTGTAGAGGTTGAGGAACTAGAGGGCTTGTATATTGAAAGAGGATAAATATTTAAGTAGAAGAGACTGTGAATTAGATAGCGAACATTTTGAGGAGGAAAGAGAATAATATAGAGGCCCATAGATAACAGGAACAAGAAACAAGACAAAATAGCATCAATTTTAATGGAGAAATAGGTATTAATTAATGATAGAAGAGAAGGAACAGTCTATTAACTTCTTCCCCTTGCTTCACTTAAAATACTTTGTGAGAGAAGAAATATCTAGCTTTGGAGGGTATATCAAGAGATATAGTATTCTTAGGAGAAAAGTAGTTTCAATGAGCACCAGAAAATGGAAGGAATGTAAAAGAGATCTAGGAAAAAGGAGAATTTGTCAACAATAAAGGTTCCAAAAGGCATTATACAAAGGTAACACACAAAAAAAGAATAAGAACTGGGGAAGGCTACAACTGAGTTTATTAGAAGTGGAAAGTTTGGGGCATGATCCCTTCCTTGACATTTATCCTAAGCACACAGTTGGCACAACGGAAACAGTCTCTAGGGATTTTAGGTAAAGATGGTCACGGTGAGCCAAAGTTCAGTGAAAGAACACTGGGCTCATAGAAAGAGCTCAAACCTTTAAATAGGCAGAAGTTAAATCCACCTACTTCACTGTATTATAGATGGTTTTCCCTAACTGCTTGTATTTTAGGGTATATATGGCAACTCAGGGCATCCTTATATAATTTATTCTCAAAATGTGATAATTCTGTAGGAGTAAGAGTTGCTGAATTTAGCTATTATTACTAATTGAAAGTTCAAGCAAAAGTACCAACAGACAATGCATGACTGATATTCTAGTAGGCCAGAATTGTGACATGACTAGAGCTGGGGAAGTTTTTAGCCCTGTCAGCTTTAGCTTTAAACAATTTCATAAAGGTGCAATTAAATTAATAGGTTAACAACTTAAATGGTCAAAATGTGAAATTAGTGAGCATTGTCAGGGTACCTTAAACCAAAATAAGTTCCTGAAGACATATAAAAGATTCTACACTGAGCTTTCTTTCAAGAAGTTTGCCTTATGAAAATATAAAAACTAATATAAAATATTAATATAAAAATAAAATCAACTAAATAAAAATATTACAATAATATAAAAATCAATACTATGAGCAGATTAACATATCCACTATACTGTAGTCTTACTTTCCTGTAGTTCATATAAGCCTTCATCTTTGAAAGGAGATGTTATTAACTATAAACTTTATTTTTATATAAAAATGATTTCATAACAAATCATTTCACCCATTATTTATTCTTAGGGATATCAACTGAAGGGTGTAATATCTATTGGTTTTCTTTCTGCTGCACTCAAAATTCAGACTCATAATTCATTTTATAAACATTTGAAAGATTGACAGTATGGATAAACTTGGAGCTATAGTTCTGCATATTTAGAATTTTATTTGTCAAACACTACATTGTCTTTGTGATTTTCAGTTTTAAAAGCCTTTAATTTAGACATAAATGCTATTTGTAAATTCTGAAAATCTACACTAACTCATAAATCTACATCCACATATTTTGGGTTTGATAATATACAACCAATGAATTTTAAAATGTAGTACAAAATATTACCATAGAAACGAAAATGGATAGTAATTTTTTTTAAACTCCATCATCATTCAGATGTAACATAAACATTTCAACAATGTAATGAATGATTGTTCCAAATTAAGAATACAGAAATTTTACACATAAAACATAGATCTTTCCTAAATTAGTATATTTATGTAAATGTTATATTTGATAGAATTTATAACACCTAATCATAATTCAGTGTCAGTCGTTCAGTTATGCATGTTACATTTAAAATGAAAGTGTATTGCTTTTAAAGAGATCCACAGAGTATAATGCCAACCTTGGACTAAAATCAGAAGACCTACTCTAACTTTGTCTTTCTCAGAAACAAACCATTTCCTTGCTCTCAATCTGTTTCCTGATCTGTAACCTGAGGTGACTCATCTAGATGACCTCTAAGGTTTCTTATAGACCTGTAATTTTTATGATTCTGCTATGTACCACACAGCTAGTAAGTGTTAAGTGTCTGAGGCAGGATTTGAACTCAGGTCCTCCTGACTCCAAGGTCGGAGCTCTATCCACTGTGCCACCTAGCTGTCCCTATGTGTCATTTGGTTAGGGTAATAAAAGATGCTAAACTTATATAAGCAACCTTTGCCACATCTACCCATAATATCAAGCATACTTTCATATTTTAATAGATCTAAGAGCATAGCAATGTGAGTATTCCCTCAAGAAATACAGATGGAAATTTGTTAATGCTTTCTCAATATCAATATGGGTATGGAAAAGAAAATCACTACACTGTCTCATTATACTCTACCTTTCTATATTTGTGTAAGGAAATACAAATACATTTTCAGCAATGAAAACTTATAACATTCTAAATTTCTTAGCCTTCCAGTTATTGTCGGTTTCATTCTCTAATCTTCCTATGTTAATCGAGAAGAATCACTAAGGAAATATTATATAATTTTTACACCACATACATAAAATAAAAGAGTAGAAGCAAGAGAACTGAATAATCAATCATTTGAATCATAATTAATAATGATACCATGATCATCATTGCATTGGTTGCAGAATGTCATCATCATTATCACCATCATCATCATCAATCATCACAAGCCATTGCTGAATAAAAAATAAACAAATAAATCAATAGATAAATCAATATATAAATGATGAAGCATAAATTGCCAAGGTACTTAAGCCACATGGCTGCTGTAAATAAGCAGATAATGTAGAACTGGACTCTTCATTTTAAGACTATGTAATATGACAAATTGGTATAGCATACATCAGGAAAGAAACATTAAGCCAAAATAAGGATGTGTTTTGTTTCCGTCGTTTAATTGTTTCAGTCATGTCTGACTCTTAACAACACTATCTGGGGTTTTCTTGGCAAATATATTCGACTACTTTGCCATTTCCTCCTCCAGCTCATTTTACAAATGAGGAAACTGAGGCAAAAAGGGATTAAGTGACTTGCCCAGGGTCATCTAGTAAGTGTCTGAATCCAGATTTGAACTCAGCTCTTCCTGATTCTAGGCCCAGAGATCTATCCACTGTACCACCTAGCTGCCCTAAGGATGAATCTTAAGGTAATTATAATACACATGTATCTGTGGAAATGAACATGCATATGATTATATATTAAAGATTGACCTTCAAGCAGTTAGTGATGGTCAATTTTTAGATGGAATGGAATGATATCATGACTCACATTGCTGAAGTGAGGTAAGAGCAATTCAAATATGAAAGATGGAGGGATCAGAAGGCCAAATATAGTAAGATGACACCCTGTGACAAAGGGCCTTCTGGTAGTACATAGAATACGCTCTCTAAGAACAGAGATAAGGTCCCCATTGATATGGAAGGATTAGTCAGTGGGTACTAAGGAGAGTGACACAGAAGCTAAAGAAAATTCCAAGTCTAGCATTCCCTGATTATCATTAATTACATTCAAAGAGTGACTAGCCAGCAAAAGAAACTCAAAGTAAGTTAGGCCAGCATATCTAGTAGTTAAGGACAGTGTTCTGAGTTTTGGGGTTTTTTTCAAGACTATGTTGTAAAAGAAGAGAGGCAAGTGAAGGAGCTGTGGCAATGCTAATGAAAGCAGGTATTTACAGGCCACAGATAGGAACTAAAAAGCCACAGATGGCAAATGTGGTCTCCTTCCCAGAGTTTTCTCTGAAAATTGTGTTGCATACTGATGAGATCAGGATTATGACAAAAGAGAATGGACATGGAAGTAAGGGTAAGTGCCTCAAAGTGGTAAGAATGCCCCATTGTCATTCGATTTCTGAGTCCCCTCAAAAATTATGATTTCATCCACAAAAGGAACAGAAGGGTGATTTGGCTTCCCTCACCATGTAACCCGGAGGGCTGTAGAAGTTTAAATAACAACGTGATTAATTCCTATAGCAATGGCAGCTGACAGAATAGTCCAATAAAGCTAATGCAAATACCTTTCCTGTAGCAAATTCATTGTCTTGGGTAGAAAATATTCCTTTTTTAGGAGGCTAAGATGGGGAGTTATGTATAGTACTCTCCATAAAGATGAATCCCACTGTAACCGATTCCCTGATGAGTGGGTCTAAAAAAGAGGGGAATGAAGCTCCTAAAGGTGCCACATCCTATGACCAGACTATATAATAAGACCCTGAAAGATGGATACCCACACACAAATGGGATATTTAGCTATAGGTCTCCCTCACCATATAGCCATATAAATGTGAGTAGATCAATTGGTATGTAGAAGTTGAGGATAGCAGAAACTGCCCAGGTAAATACAGCTGTCAGTTAAAATAGGCACTCTGGGGATGGTGGGAGGAGACACAGTTCCTGCTGCCCTGCAAGATGAGTAGAACTTGGACTGTGGTTCATGAAACATGAGGTTGGTCAGGAAGGATCAATAGCCAGCCTATGAGAGAGGAAGATAGCAAGTAACATGATATCCAGTAGGAAAGCAATAAGGGCCATTTAGACCTAACAAAATATAAGGCATCCTCTAATGTTCCTATCCCATTTGGCAGTACTGAGAAACATACATTTCTCTTTCTAGATTTGGGATCTTTGGAAATGAATCCTATAGGGCACTTTTTTTTTTGGTCACAATACCTTTGCCAGTCTAGTGAAGCCTATGAACCCTATTAGAAAAATGTCATTAAATGGATAAAATAAAATAAATATGATGGTGATGATGATGATAATGATGATGATGATGATAGCTAACATTTATATAGCATGTATGATTGTATTTAATCCTCACAACAACCCTAGGAGGTAGATGTTATTATTATCCCCAGTTGAGGAAGCTAATTATGTTGAAATACAGTTATCAAAACAGCATTAAAAGTTCATAGACCCCAAATCAAGAACTCCTGCACAAGAGAGAAGACCAAGATCCCCCTAAGGCTTTTATTACTCTAGTTGTGGGACAATTAAGGGGCCAGAGGTCAAATGCCAATGCCAATCAAGGTGGCCTAGAAAGAATGGGGACACAAAATGTGTAAGGGACTGCTGGGAACTGGCAGCCAGGTTGCTATCATATCAGAGGGCCATTAACTATAATTAACATATAACTACATGCCAGTTATATGCTAGTATACTATAACTGTGTACTAGGCTACAGTAGTATATGAAAGCACCCTATTTTCCATCAGAGATGCTAGTGGGCAGACCACTAAAAGGAAGGGCATCCTTCCTTAAGTGAAAATGAGTGGAAGACCTCTTGTCTGGGTCATGGTTGCAGTGAATAATCACATTAAGTAGGAATAGAAATTATGATCTTTGGGGAGCCAGTATCAGGATGGACCTTTTCAGTTGCCTTTATGATGGTTATTATGTGTAGAGCCAAATAGAAACCCTTTTAGTTGCCCAAAGCATCCTATTTGCTTAATTAAAAAATAAATCATCAGGGGCCTAGGGAGGGTACAAATTGAAAGGCATTTCCTCTCAAATGATAAAAATTAATGATCGCAGAGTATTTTACCATACATACTCCACTTTTAATAACTCTGTGTGGTCTGTGAAGAAGACAGAAGGTGCCTGATGGTTAAGAGTGGAACACAGAGAGAAGAATGAAGTTAATGTGTTCATCGTTTCAGCTGTTCCTAATCTCATCAGTGTGACAGATCAGATATCCCAGGCCCAAAGTGTGTGCAGTTCTTAAACTTCCAGTGCTTTTCTGCATTCCTTTGGTCAAAACTAGTCAGATCCAGTTTGCTTTCACCTGGGAAGAAGTTAAGTATATTTTCACCATCTTTTCCCAGGATTATAGGAATCTTCCCTCATACTGCCATTATATGGTAACAGAGACCTGAGGCCATCAATTTACACCATTGCATTGAAGACATGATGTTTATTGTGTCAGACAAAGTCATGGTGGCTCCTCTCTTGGCTCTGTCCCTGACTCTCCAGATTTCTGCACTTCCACCATAAGATTTCTCACACTGGAAGATGCCTCTGCTCTGATTGGTAAGTTCTTCTTTAACACCATTTGAGGAAATGCCCAAGTCAGTCATTCTCACTTCTCTCTCAGTTTGGCCCCTGAATCTCAGGACTTCACTTCACTCCTTGTCTCTGTGCTGGCACCTTTCTACTTTTCAGCTCACTTTTATGTATTGTCTTCTTCCACCAGAATGTCTTTCTTTTTTTCTTGTATTTGTTTTTCCAGATCTTAATGCAGTGCATGGCACACAACTAAGCACTTAATAAATGCTTTATCAATCTTTATTTAAATCCTAAATTGGATAGTGGACAAAATTAGGGATCAGGGATAGAAAATAAACCAAAAGAATATACAGGGTCTCATCTTTTTAGTCAAGTATTGAAAAGTACAGTGGAGGGTCAGCTAGGTGGTGCAGTGGATAGAGCACCAGCCGCGGAGTCATGAGGACCTGAGTTCAAATGTGGCCTCAGACATACGATACTTACTAGCTGTGCGACTCTGGGCAAGTCACTTAAAGCCAATTGCTTTGCCAAAAAAAAAAAATGCATTGGAGCTACTGAAACTTATTTCCCCACAATCTAAACAGGAAAAAATCTAGAAGCTTATTTGACTTTTTGAATTTAGTGAATACACATTCTCCTTCTGGGTATTGTACTGTGTATCCCCCACTCTCTAATTAACAGAATCACCCGCCAGTCCCCCTCTTTCAAGTGGGGGTCAGATAAGGGTTTTAACAAACTCTGGAAGACCTAAAGCAGTTCCTCCAGGAGTCTCTCCCCGAGGGACTGTGACCCTGTAGGGCCTATGTTTTAGGGGTTCTCTGTCCGTAAAGACTAAGACGAATGAAGTTTTTGGTAGGAAGCCAGGGGTGATGGGACCAAAAGTTTTCTAGTATTCTGGAGCTACAAAATTCTAAGAACTTCTACCCAGTAAGCACTTAAACAGTTACTAACTTGCTACTGGGCTCTAATTGCTACTGAGTTGTGGACACAAGGTCACATCATCACCCTTCACCCAGAGTTTCCTGTTATGCATTCAATGATATGTGATGGGTAGGGCACAGGAAACCTCTGTTTTTAAATGGAAATAATGCAGTCAAGATCAGGTCCCTTGGGTCTCTTGAATGTTAGTGCACTGCACAAATAAATTTCAACTCTTCAAGATGGTGAGACTTCTAGTTCAAACCTGCTACCTTGAATTTTTTTATTAGCCCAATGGGGCCCTATCTAAGAAGACCTGGTTCCTGAGGTGTTCCAGTTTTTCTTATTTCCAGCTATACTTGTTATAATTGAAGCATATGCAGGCCTACAGTGGCCACTAGTTGGTTAACATCTGATACCTTGGAAGAGGTCCTAGAAAGTCCTTCTGTGATACTGAACTATGGATCACATGGAGAACATGTGAAAAAAGCTTTGAGGGATGGGGTGGATAAGATCTTCATTCTAAACTGATTCTTATGTGGTGGCCATGGGCTTGGCTGGGTGTTCTTGAGACAGAAAGTGGGAAAATTTTAACAAAATAATAAAAAAATAAATGAAACACAGATAATGTTACTATGTGGCTTTCTAGGTGAATATGCACCCACAGGGATCCTTATGTATAGTTCAGTGACCCTCCTTTCTATTTGAGTTTGACATCATTAGAATAGAGAAGCAAAGATTCTCTCTTTTAGGGTCAGTAACAAAGGAGGAATTTTGCAGATTTCTCTTCTCACACACAAATGAGCATTGTGGGATGTCAGCCTCTATCAAAAATATTTTATGGCCTCTGCTGAGGCTAAATAATCAAGTTGATGCCTTTACATGAAGAGAAATGAATAGGAAGCAAGTTCATTGTCAATCTGGACATGAGAGTCATACTACTGTTGTGACAGGTACAAGGTCATATAATGCCCCTAAGAACAACGCAATTAATTGCCTTTGTTAGTACTCCTTGCTCTAATTGGCATGCTCAATATGGAAAGACCAGTATGGTATGATCCTCCATTATTGCTGACCTCTTTTTGAATGGTAAATTGACTACATGCTTCTTGGGTTCTTTTCTCCCACGCCCAGGTAATAGGTTTGAGCTTAATGCAGTTGATACCTGTAGTCAGGATGTAGAACTATTATGCTAGTCAATAGTACCATCCTGGCTGCTACCATTAAGACTCTCACCCTCATTGCTTATGGGTCCCAACTTACCACTGCCTCTGATCAGGCCATCTATGTCCCCATAAATTAGCTCTAATATTGAGTCCACCATGATCACATTTGCCAGATTTTCTAGTTCTTATATCATTCTCAGGCAGCAAGCATTGTTGAACTTCAGAACTCCTTTCCAGAAAAGGTGGGGGTTGAATTGTTGGAAGGTACTTTTCATTCCTTTTTCAAGTTATTTGTTTTAATTAATAATTTATTTCCTTCCTATTCCATATCCCTTAATCCCACCCCACCCCCCCAAAAAAAAGAAAAGGAAGACTCTTGTGAAAAATGTAGTCACAAAAAGGATGGCTTCATAGAAACCTGGGAACATATATATGAAAGAATGTAGTGAAATGAGCAGAATCAGAAGAATTAAAGCTATAACAACAAAGTAAAAATGAAAAACAAAACTGTAAGTCATAAGAATTCTTTGCTTTGATTTCTAATGACCTGGGGAGGAGAAACTATCTGTGTATAAGCGAGGTGACTGGATTTATCTGTGCTAACTGACTTATTGGCAATCTTGAGTTCATGGTAAGGAAGAGTACTTATCCAACTCCTGTAGAAGAATTGGAAAGCCCCTCAACAGAGACTTCTGGTAGGGTAGAAATATAGGAAAAGCCTAAATATCACCTCAAATTATGAGTTAGAGACAAAAGAGTACTCTGAGTCTTTCTCCTGACCCTTGTTGGGAGATTGTTGGGAGATGTAAGTAAAGAAGTGACCAGTATTGGAACTGGTGGCATAGGGCAAAGTAAATCCTCTGAGGAAGTAAGTTTATTTCTTTTTTTTTTTTTTTTTGGATTTTTTTTTAGTTTTATTAATTTATTTTGATTTGTCAACAATCACTTCCATGTGCTTTTGAGCTGAAAATTTTTCTCCTTCTTCCTCCACCCCACCCTCCCCAAGACAGCGCACAATCTGATATAGGCTTTACATTTACATATGCATTAAACATATTTTCACATTAGTGAAGTTCTAAGTAAAAATTAAAACCCATAGGAGGAACCATTAGAAAGATGAAACAAAACTCAACAGAAGGTGAAAGTAAGTGATAGCAATTCGACTTCCATAGTTCTTTCTTTGGATGTGGACAGCATTCTCCATCCCAAGGCCTCTGAAGATGTCTTAGATCCTCATAATGCTGAGAAGGGTTCAGTTTAACAATCTTAGTCATTGCATAACGTGGCTGTTATTGTGTACAAAGTCCTCTTAGTTGTGCTTACATCCCTCAGCATCAGACCATATAAGTTTTTCCAGGTTTCTCTGAAGTCAGCCTGTTCATCATTTCTTATAGCACAATAGTATTCTATTACATTCATATACCACAACTTGCTCAGTCATTCCCCAATTGATGGGCATCCTCTCAATTTCCAATCCTTTGCCACCACAAAAAGAGCTGCTATGAATATTTTTGTACATGTGGCTCCTTTTCCCATTTGTTTGATCTCTTTGGATATAGCCCTAGAAGTGCTATTGCTGGATCAAAGGGTATGCACATTTTTGTAGCCCTTTGGACATAGTTCCAAATTGTTCTCCAAAATGGTTGGATCATTTCACAAATCCACCAACAATGTATTAGTGTTCCAATTTTCCCACATCTCTCTCCAACATTTATCATTTTCCTGTTTTGTCATGTTGGCCAATCTGATAGGTGTGATGTGGTACCTCAGAGTTGTTTTGATTTGCATTTCTCTAATCAATAATGATTTAGAGCATTTTTTCATATGACTATAGATGGCTTTAATTTCTTCATCTGAGAACTGTCTGTTCATATCCTTTGACCATTTATCAATTGGGGAATGGCTTGTATTCTTATAAATTTGTCCTAATTCTCAATATATTTTAGAAATGAGGCCTTTATCAGAGAGGCTGGTTGTAAAAATTCTTTCCCAATTTTCTACCTTCCTTCTAATCTTTGTTGCATTGGCTTTGTTTCAGCAAAAACTTTTCAATTTAATGTAATCAAAATTATCCATTTTGCTTTTCATAATGTTCTCTATCTCCTGTTTGGTCATGAATTCTTCTGTTCTCCATAGGTAAACTATTCCTTGTTCTCCCAGTTTACTTATGGTATCAGCCTTTATATCTAAGTCATGAACCCATTTTGACTTTATTTTGGTATATGGTGTGAGATTTGGGTCTATGCCTACTTTCTGCCATACTCTTTTCCACTTTTCCCAGCAGTTTTTTTTCAAAGAGTGGGTTCTTATCCCAGAAGCTGGGGTCTTTGGGTTTATCAAATAATAGATTACTATAGTCATTGACTACTGTCTTGCATATTTAACCTATTCCACTGATCCACCTCCCTATTTCTTAGCCAGACCAAGCAGTTTTGATGATGCTGCTTTATAATACAATTTAAGATCTGGAATTGCTAGGCCACCTTCCCTGCATT